>NC_088235.1:109260392-109340392 GCF_036934945.1 Oncorhynchus masou masou
TGTACTGATTCTCATTTCACACAACTAGAGTTTCCAGAAAAGGGAAAAGGTACCAATTAACCGTATTTCCACATATATATATATATATGGTGAATCTATACTGTGTACAGGTCTAGACGCTGGAGAGAGGCTTAGGAGGTGGAGGAGGCCAGCTATAAATGAGAGAGTGTGTGTGTTCTGCAGTGCGTAGGGGCA
Organism: Oncorhynchus masou masou; assembly: GCF_036934945.1. NCBI lineage: Eukaryota > Metazoa > Chordata > Actinopteri > Salmoniformes > Salmonidae > Oncorhynchus > Oncorhynchus masou. The sequence continues at coordinate 109,260,588 of NC_088235.1, forward strand.
GACTGCAGGCAGCAGGATAGAGATGGAGAGGGCTAATACCACTCAGATTACAGTCAGCGAGAGAGAGATGTGGGAGGGAGAGGGAGGTGGGAGGGAGAGATGGGGAGAGAGAGAGGTGGGAGGGAGAGAGATGGGGAGGGAGAGGGAGGTGGGAGGGAGAGAGATGGGGAGAGAGAGAGGTGGGAGGGAGGGAGATGGGGAGAGAGAGGGAGGTGGGGAGAGATGGGGAGAGAGAGGGAGGTGGGAGGGAGAGAGATGGGGAGGGAGAGGGAGGTGGGAGGGAGAGAGATGGGGAGGGAGAGAGAGGTGGGAGGGAGAGAGATGGGGAGAGAGAGGGAGGTGGGGGGGAGAGAGATGGGGAGAGAGAGGGAGGTGGGAGGGAGAGAGGTGGGGAGAGAGAGGGAGGTGGGGAGAGAGAGATGGGGAGAGAGAGGGAGGTGGGAGGGAGAGAGATGGGGAGGGAGAGGGAGGTGGGAGGGAGAGAGATGGGGAGGGAGAGAGAGGTGGGAGGGAGAGAGATGGGGAGAGAGAGGGAGGTGGGGGGAGAGAGATGGGGAGAGAGAGGGAGGTGGGAGGGAGAGAGATGGGGAGAGAGAGGGAGGTGGGAGGGAGGGAGATGGGGAGAGAGAGGGAGGTGGGAGGGAGAGAGATGGGGAGAGAGAGAGAGGTGGGAGGGAGAGAGATGGGGAGAGAGAGGGAGGTGGGAGGGAGAGAGATGGGGAGAGAGAGATGGGGAGAGAGAGAGAGGGAGGTGGGAGGGAGAGAGATGGGGAGAGAGAGGGAGGTGGGAGGGAGGTGGGAGGGAGAGAGATGGGGAGAGAGAGTGAGGTGGGAGGGAGAGAGATGGGGAGAGAGAGATGGGGAGAGAGAGAGAGGGAGGTGGGAGGGAGAGAGATGGGGAGAGAGAGGGAGGTGGGAGGGAGAGAGATGGGGAGAGAGAGGGAGGTGGGAGGGAGAGAGAGATGGGGAGAGAGGGAGGTGGGAGGGAGAGAGATGGGGAGAGAGAGGGGAGGTGGGAGGGAGAGAGATGGGGAGAGAGAGGGAGGTGGGAGGGAGAGAGATGGGGGTGGGAGGGAGAGAGATGGGGAGGGAGAGAGAGATGGGGAGAGAGAGAGAGGGAGGTGGGAGGGAGAGAGATGGGGAGAGAGAGGGAGGTGGGAGGGAGAGAGATGGGGAGAGAGAGGGAGGTGGGAGGGAGAGAGATGGGGAGGGAGAGGGAGGTGGGAGGGAGAGAGATGGGGAGAGAGAGGGAGGTGGGAGGGAGAGAGATGGGGAGGGAGAGAGATGGAGAGGGAGGTGGGAGGGAGAGAGATGGAGAGGGAGGTGGGAGGGAGAGAGATGGGGAGGGAGAGGGAGGTGGGAGGGAGAGGTGGGAGGGAGAGAGATGGGGAGAGAGGGGAGGTGGGAGGGAGAGAGATGGGGAGAGAGAGGGAGGTGGGAGGGAGAGAGATGGGGAGAGAGAGAGGAGGTGGGAGGGAGAGAGTGGGAGGGAGAGAGAGGTGGGAGGGAGAGAGAGGGAGGTGGGGAGAGAGAGATGGGGAGAGAGAGGGAGGTGGGAGGGAGAGAGATGGGGAGAGAGAGGGAGGTGGGGAGAGAGATGGGGAGAGAGGGGAGGTGGGAGGGAGAGAGATGGGGAGGGAGAGGGAGGTGGGAGGGAGAGAGATGGGGAGGGAGAGAGAGGTGGGAGGGAGAGAGATGGGGAGAGAGAGGGAGGTGGGGGGGAGAGGGAGGTGGGAGGGAGAGAGATGGGGAGAGAGAGGGAGGTGGGAGGGAGGGAGATGGGGAGAGAGAGGGAGGTGGGAGGGAGAGAGATGGGGAGAGAGAGAGAGGTGGGAGGGAGAGAGATGGGGAGAGAGAGATGGGGAGGTGGGAGGGAGAGAGATGGGGAGAGAGAGGGAGGTGGGAGGGAGAGAGGGAGGTGGGAGGGAGAGAGATGGGGAGAGAGAGGGAGGTGGGAGGGAGAGAGATGGGGAGAGAGAGATGGGGAGAGAGAGAGAGGGAGGTGGGGGAGAGAGAGATCGGGAGAGAGAGAGGGAGTTGGGAGGGAGAGAGATGGGGAGAGAGAGGGAGGTGGGAGGGAGAGAGATGGGGAGAGAGAGGGAGGTGGGAGGGAGAGAGATGGGGAGAGAGAGGGAGGTGGGAGGGAGAGAGATGGGGAGAGAGAGGGAGGTGGGAGGGAGAGAGATGGGGAGAGAGAGGGAGGTGGGAGGGAGAGAGATGGGGAGAGAGAGGGAGGTGGGAGGGAGAGAGATGGGGAGGGAGAGAGAGATGGGGAGAGAGAGAGGGAGGTGGGAGGGAGAGAGATGGGGAGAGAGAGGGAGGTGGGAGAGGGAGAGAGATGGGGAGAGAGAGGGAGGTGGGAGGGAGAGAGATGGGGAGAGAGAGGGAGGTGGGAGGGAGAGAGATGGGGAGGGAGAGAGATGGGGAGGGAGAGAGATGGGGAGGGAGAGAGATGGGGAGGGAGAGAGATGGGGAGGGAGAGGGAGGTGGGAGGGAGAGAGATGGGGAGGGAGAGGGAGGTGGGAGGGAGAGAGATGGGGAGAGAGAGGGAGGTGGGAGGGAGAGAGATGGGGAGGGAGAGAGATGGGGAGGGAGAGGGAGATGGGGAGAGAGAGGGAGATGGGGAGAGAGAGATGGGGAGGGAGAGAGGTGGGAGATAAATGGGGAGAAAGAGGGAGGAGGGAGAGAGGGAGATGGGGAGGGAGAGAGATGGGGAGAAAGAGGGAGGAGGGAGAGAGGGAGATGGGGAGGGAGAGAGATGGGGAGAAAGAAGGAGGAGGGAGAGAGGGAGATGGGGAGGGAGAGAGATGGGGAGGGAGAGAGATGAGGAGAGAGAGGGAGGTGGGAGAGAGAGATGGGAGGGAGGGAGAGAGATGGGGAGAGAGGGAGGTGGGAGAGAGATGGGGAGGGAGAGAGATGGGGAGAAAGAGGGAGGTGGGAGAGAGGGAGGTGGGAGGGAGAGAGATGGGGAGAGAGAGAGAGGTGGGAGGGAGAGAGATGGGGAGAGAGAGGAAGGTGGGAGGGAGAGAGATGGGGAGAGAGAGGAAGGTGGGAGAGAGAGGAAGGTGGGAGGGAGAGATGGGGAGAGAGAGGAAGGTGGGAGGGAGAGAGATGGGGAGAGAGAGGGAGGTGGGAGGGAGAGAGATGGGGAGGGAGAGGGAGGTGGGAGGGAGAGAGATGGGGAGAGAGAGGGAGGTGGGAGGGAGAGAGATGGGGAGAGAGAGGGAGGTGGGAGGGAGAGAGATGGGGAGGGAGAGAGATGGGGAGGGAGAGGGAGATGGGGAGAGAGAGGGAGATGGGGAGAGAGAGAGTTGGGAGAGAAATGGGGAGAGGGGGAAGTGGGAGAGAGATGGGGAGAGAGGGAGGTGGGAGAGAGATGGGGAGGGAGAGAGATGGGGAGGGAGAGAGATGAGGAGAGAGAGGGAGGTGGGAGAGAGATGGGAGGGAGGGAGAGAGATGGGGAGAGAGGGAGGTGGGAGAGAGATGGGGAGGGAGAGAGATGGGGAGAAAGAGGGAGGTGGGAGAGAGGGAGGTGGGAGGGAGAGAGATGGGGAGAGAGAGAGAGGTGGGAGGGAGAGAGATGGGGAGAGAGAGGAAGGTGGGAGGGAGAGAGATGGGGAGAGAGAGGAAGGTGGGAGGGAGAGATGGGGAGAGAGAGGAAGGTGGGAGGGAGAGAGATGGGGAGAGAGAGGGAGGTGGGAGGGAGAGAGATGGGGAGGGAGAGAGATGGGGAGAGAGAGGGAGGTGGGAGGGAGAGAGATGGGGATAGAGAGGAAGGTGGGAGGGAGAGATGGGGAGAGAGAGGAAGGTGGGAGGGAGAGAGATGGGGAGAGAGAGGGAGGTGGGAGGGAGAGAGATGGGGAGAGAGGAAGGTGGGAGGGAGAGAGATGGGGAGAGAGAGGGAGGTGGGAGGGAGAGAGATGGGGAGAGAGAGATGGGGAGAGAGAGAGGGTGGGAGGGAGAGAGATGGGGAGAGAGAGGGAGGTGGGAGGGAGAGAGATGGGGAGAGAGAGGAAGGTGGGAGGGAGAGATGGGGAGAGAGAGGAAGGTGGGAGGGAGAGAGATGGGGAGAGAGAGGGAGGTGGGAGGGAGAGAGATGGGGAGGGAGAGGGAGGTGGGAGGGAGAGAGATGGGGAGAGAGAGGGAGGTGGGAGGGAGAGAGATGGGGAGGGAGAGAGATGGGGGGAGGGAGAGGGAGATGGGGAGAGAGAGAGTTGGGAGAGAAATGGGGAGAGGGGGAAGTGGGAGAGAGATGGGGAGAAAGAGGGAGGAGGGAGAGAGGGAGATGGGGAGGGAGAGAGATGGGGAGGGAGAGAGATGAGGAGAGAGAGGGAGGTGGGAGGGAGAGAGATGGGGAGAGAGAGATGGGGAGAGAGAGAGAGGTGGGAGGGAGAGAGATGGGGAGAGAGAGGGAGGTGGGAGGGAGAGAGATGGGGAGAGAGAGGAAGGTGGGAGGGAGAGATGGGGAGAGAGAGGAAGGTGGGAGGGAGAGAGATGGGGAGAGAGAGGGAGGTGGGAGGGAGAGAGATGGGGAGGGAGAGGGAGGTGGGAGGGAGAGAGATGGGGAGAGAGAGGGAGGTGGGAGGGAGAGAGATGGGGAGGGAGAGAGATGGGGAGGGAGAGGGAGATGGGGAGAGAGAGAGTTGGGAGAGAAATGGGGAGAGGGGGAAGTGGGAGAGAGATGGGGAGAAAGAGGGAGGAGGGAGAGAGGGAGATGGGGAGGGAGAGAGATGGGGAGGGAGAGAGATGAGGAGAGAGAGGGAGGTGGGAGAGAGAGATGGGAGGGAGGGAGGGAGAGAGATGGGGAGAGAGGGAGGTGGGAGAGAGATGGGGAGGGAGAGAGATGGGGAGGGAGGTGGGGAGAGATGGGGAGAGAGAGGGAGGTGGGATGGGGAGAGATGGGGAGAGAGAGGAAGGTGGAGGGAGGGAGAGAGATGGGGAGAGAGAGGAAGGTGGGAGGGAGAGAGATGGGGAGAGAGAGGAAGGTGGAGGGAGAGAGATGGGGAGAGAGAGGGAGGTGGGAGGGAGAGAGAGGAAGGTGGGAGGGAGAGAGTGAGGTGGGAGGGAGAGAGAGGGAGGTGGGAGGGAGAGATGGGGAGAGAGAGGAAGGTGGGAGGGAGAGAGATGGGGAGAGAGAGGGAGGTGGGAGGGAGAGAGATGGGGAAAGAGAGGAAGGTGAGAGGGAGAGAGAGTGAGGTGGGAGGGAGAGAGATGGGGAGAGAGGAAGGTGGGAAGGAGAGAGATGGGGAGAGAGAGTGAGGTGGGAGGGAGAGAGATGGGGAGAGAGAGTGAGGTGGGAGGGAGAGAGATGGGGAGAGAGGAAGGTGGGAGGGAGAGAGATGGGGAGAGAGTGAGGTGGGAGGGAGAGAGAGGAAGGTGGGAGGGAGAGAGAGGGAGGTGGGAGGGAGAGAGAGGGAGGTGGGAGGGAGAGAGAGGGAGGTGGGAGGGAGAGAGATGGGGGAGAGAGAGGGAGGTGGGAGGGAGAGAGATGGGGAGAGAGAGGGAGGTGGGAGGGAGAGTGATGGGGAGAGAGAGGAAGGTGGGAGGGAGAGAGATGGGGAGAGAGAGGGAGGTGGGAGGGAGAGAGATGGGGAGAGAGAGTGAGGTGGGAGGGAGAGAGATGGGGAGAGAGAGAGAGGTGGGGGAGGGAGAGAGATGGGGAGAAAGAGGAAGGTGGGAGGGAGAGAGAGGAAGGTGGGAGGGAGAGAGAGGAAGGTGGGAGGGAGAGAGAGGGAGGTGGGAGGGAGAGAGAGAGGGGTGGGAGGGAGAGAGAGAGAGGGAGGTGGGAGGGAGAGAGATGGGGAGAGAGAGGGAGGTGGGAGGGAGAGTGATGGGGAGAGAGAGGAAGGTGGGAGGGAGAGAGATGGGGAGAGAGAGTGAGGTGGGAGGGAGAGAGATGGGGAGAGAGTGAGGTGGGAGGGAGGGAGAGAGATGGGGAGAGAGAGGAAGGTGGGAGGGAGAGAGATGGGGAGAGAGAGGAAGGTGGGAGGGAGAGAGAGGAAGGTGGGAGGGAGAGAGATGGGGAGAGAGAGTGAGGTGGGAGGGAGAGAGATGGGGAGAGAGAGTGAGGTGGGAGGGAGAGAGATGGGGAGAGAGAGGAAGGTGGGAGGGAGAGAGATGGGGAGAGAGAGGAAGGTGGGAGGGAGAGAGAGGAAGGTGGGAGGGAGAGAGAGGAAGGTGGGAGGGAGAGAGAGGGAGGTGGGAGGGAGAGAGAGAGAGGGAGGTGGGAGGGAGAGAAATGGGGAGAGAGAGGGAGGTGGGAGGGAGAGTGATGGGGAGAGAGAGGAAGGTGGGAGGGAGAGAGATGGGGAGAGAGAGGGAGGTGGGAGGGAGAGAGATGGGGAAAGAGAGGAAGGTGGGGCGGGAGAGAGATGGGGAGAGAGAGGAAGGTGGGAGGGAGAGAGATGGGGAGAGAGAGGGGAGTTGGGAGGGAGAGAGATGGGGAGAGAGAGGAAGGTGGGAGGGAGAGAGATGGGGAGAGAGAGGGAGGTGGGAGGGAGAGAGATGGGGAGAGAGAGGGAGGTGGGAGGGAGAGAGATGGGGAGGGAGAGGAAGGTGGGAGGGAGAGAGATGGGGAGAGAGAGGAAGGTGGGAGGGAGAGAGTGAGGTGGGAGGGAGAGAGAGGGAGGTGGGAGGGAGAGATGGGGAGAGAGAGGAAGGTGGGAGGGAGAGAGATGGGGAGAGAGAGGGAGGTGGGAGGGAGAGAGATGGGGAAAGAGAGGAAGGTGGGAGGGAGAGAGAGTGAGGTGGGAGGGAGAGAGATGGGGAGAGAGGAAGGTGGGAGGGAGAGAGATGGGGAGAGAGAGTGAGGTGGGAGGGAGAGTGAGGTGGGAGGGAGAGAGATGGGGAGAGAGAGTGAGGTGGGAGGGAGAGAGATGGGGAGAGAGAGGAAGGTGGGAGGGAGAGAGAGGAAGGTGGGAGGGAGAGAGAGGAAGGTGGGAGGGAGAGAGAGGGAGGTGGGAGGGAGAGAAAGGGAGGTGGGAGGGAGAGAGATGGGGAGGGAGAGGGAGGTGGGAGGGAGAGAGATGGGGAGAGAGAGGGAGGTGGGAGGGAGAGAGATGGGGAGGGAGAGAGATGGGGAGGGAGAGGGAGATGGGGAGAGAGAGAGTTGGGAGAGAAATGGGGAGAGGGGGAAGTGGGAGAGAGATGGGGAGAAAGAGGGAGGAGGGAGAGAGGGAGATGGGGAGGGAGAGAGATGGGGAGGGAGAGAGATGAGGAGAGAGAGGGAGGTGGGAGAGAGAGAGATGGGGGAGGGAGGGAGGGAGAGAGATGGGGAGAGAGGGAGGTGGGAGAGAGATGGGGAGGGAGAGAGATGGGGAGGGAGGTGGGGAGAGATGGGGAGAGAGAGGGAGGTGGGATGGGGAGAGATGGGGAGAGAGAGGAAGGTGGAGGGAGGGAGAGAGATGGGGAGAGAGAGGAAGGTGGGAGGGAGAGAGATGGGGAGAGAGAGGAAGGTGGAGGGAGAGAGATGGGGAGAGAGAGGGAGGTGGGAGGGAGAGAGAGGGAAGGTGGGAGGGAGAGAGTGAGGTGGGAGGGAGAGAGAGGGAGGTGGGAGGGAGAGATGGGGAGAGAGAGGAAGGTGGGAGGGAGAGAGATGGGGAGAGAGAGGGAGGTGGGAGGGAGAGAGATGGGGAAAGAGAGGAAGGTGAGAGGGAGAGAGAGTGAGGTGGGAGGGAGAGAGATGGGGAGAGAGGAAGGTGGGAAGGAGAGAGATGGGGAGAGAGAGTGAGGTGGGAGGGAGAGAGATGGGGAGAGAGAGTGAGGTGGGAGGGAGAGAGATGGGGAGAGAGGAAGGTGGGAGGGAGAGAGATGGGGAGAGAGAGTGAGGTGGGAGGGAGAGAGAGGAAGGTGGGAGGGAGAGAGAGGGAGGTGGGAGGGAGAGAGAGGGAGGTGGGAGGGAGAGAGAGGGAGGTGGGAGGGAGAGAGATGGGGAGAGAGAGGGAGGTGGGAGGGAGAGAGATGGGGAGAGAGAGGGAGGTGGGAGGGAGAGTGATGGGGAGAGAGAGGAAGGTGGGAGGGAGAGAGATGGGGAGAGAGAGTGAGGTGGGAGGGAGAGAGATGGGGAGAGAGAGTGAGGTGGGAGGGAGAGAGATGGGGAGAAAGAGGAAGGTGGGAGGGAGAGAGAGGAAGGTGGGAGGGAGAGAGAGGAAGGTGGGAGGGAGAGAGAGGGAGGTGGGAGGAGAGAGAGAGGGGGTGGGAGGGAGAGAGAGAGGGGAGGTGGGAGGGAGAGAGATGGGGAGAGAGAGGGAGGTGGGAGGGAGAGTGATGGGGAGAGAGAGGAAGGTGGGAGGGAGAGAGATGGGGAGAGAGAGTGAGGTGGGAGGGAGAGAGAGATGGGGAGAGAGAGTGAGGTGGGAGGGAGAGAGATGGGGAGAGAGAGGAAGGTGGGAGGGAGAGAGATGGGGAGAGAGAGAGGAAGGTGGGAGGGAGAGAGAGGAAGGTGGGAGGGAGAGAGATGGGGAGAGAGAGTGAGGTGGGAGGGAGAGAGATGGGGAGAGAGAGTGAGGTGGGAGGGAGAGAGATGGGGAGAGAGGGAAGGTGGGAGGGAGAGAGATGGGGGAGAGAGAGGAAGGTGGGAGGGAGAGAGGAAGGTGGGAGGGAGAGAGAGGAAGGTGGGAGGGAGAGAGAGGGAGGTGGGAGGGAGAGAGAGAGAGGGAGGTGGGAGGGAGAGAAATGGGGAGAGAGAGGGAGGTGGGAGGGAGAGTGATGGGGAGAGAGAGGAAGGTGGGAGGGAGAGAGATGGGGAGAGAGAGGGAGGTGGGAGGGAGAGAGATGGGGAAAGAGAGGAAGGTGGGCGGGAGAGAGATGGGGAGAGAGAGGAAGGTGGGAGGGAGAGAGATGGGGAGAGAGAGGGAGTTGGGAGGGAGAGAGATGGGGAGAGAGAGGAAGGTGGGAGGGAGAGAGATGGGGAGAGAGAGGGAGGTGGGAGGGAGAGAGATGGGGAGAGAGAGGGAGGTGGGAGGGAGAGAGATGGGGAGGGAGAGGAAGGTGGGAGGGAGAGAGATGGGGAGAGAGAGGAAGGTGGGAGGGAGAGAGTGAGGTGGGAGGGAGAGAGAGGGAGGTGGGAGGGAGAGATGGGGAGAGAGAGGAAGGTGGGAGGGAGAGAGATGGGGAGAGAGAGGGAGGTGGGAGGGAGAGAGATGGGGAAAGAGAGGAAGGTGGGAGGGAGAGAGAGTGAGGTGGGAGGGAGAGAGATGGGGAGAGAGGAAGGTGGGAGGGAGAGAGATGGGGAGAGAGAGTGAGGTGGGAGGGAGAGTGAGGTGGGAGGGAGAGAGATGGGGAGAGAGAGTGAGGTGGGAGGGAGAGAGATGGGGAGAGAGAGGAAGGTGGGAGGGAGAGAGAGGAAGGTGGGAGGGAGAGAGAGGAAGGTGGGAGGGAGAGAGAGGGAGGTGGGAGGGAGAGAAAGGGAGGTGGGAGGGAGAGAGATGGGGAGAGAGAGGAAGGTGGGAGGGAGAGAAATGGGGAGAGAGAGGGAGGTGGGAGGGAGAGTGATGGGGAGAGAGAGGAAGGTGGGAGGGAGAGAGATGGGGAGAGAGAGGAAGGTGGGAGGGAGAGAGATGGGGAGAGAGAGTGAGGTGGGAGGGAGAGAGAGAGGTGGGAGGGAGAGAGATGGGGAGAGAGAGGAAGGTGGGAGGGAGAGAGAGGAAGGTGGGAGGGAGAGAGAGGAAGGTGGGAGGGAGAGAGAGGGAGGTGGGAGGGAGAGAGATGGGGAGAGAGAGGAAGGTGGGAGGGAGAGAAATGGGGAGAGAGAGGGAGGTGGGAGGGAGAGTGATGGGGAGAGAGAGGAAGGTGGGAGGGAGAGAGATGGGGAGAGAGAGGGAGGTGGGAGGGAGAGAGATGGGGAAAGAGAGGAAGGTGGGCGGGAGAGAGATGGGGAGAGAGAGGAAGGTGGGAGGGAGAGAGATGGGGAGAGAGAGGGAGGTGCGAGGGAGAGAGATGGGGAGAGAGAGGGAGGTGCGAGGGAGAGAGATGGGGAGAGAGAGGAAGGTGGGAGGGAGAGAGATGGGGAGAGAGAGGGAGGTAGGAGGGAGAGAGATGGGGAAAGAGAGGAAGGTGGGCGGGAGAGAGATGGGGAGAGAGAGGAAGGTGGGAGGGAGAGAGATGGGGAGAGAGAGGGAGGTGGGAGGGAGAGAGATGGGGAGAGAGAGGAAGGTGGGAGGGAGAGAGATGGGGAGAGAGAGGAAGGTGGGAGGGAGAGAGATGGGGAGGGAGAGAGATGGGGAGGGAGAGAGATGGGGAGGGAGGAAGGTGGGAGGGAGAGAGATGGGGAGGGAGAGAGATGGGGAGGGAGGAAGGTGGGAGGGAGAGAGAGGGAGGTGGGAGGGGGAGACCTAATACTAATGACTAGTTCTCTAGTAGAGGTTTCATGGTTCTTCCCACCACAGATCAACAAGGAGAATGAAGGCTTTCAGATCATGCCAGGTCAGGCTGTCAGTAGTTTGGATCAAAGCTTTTATTGATAATATGCTGCGGTTACATACCCTCCCTGAATACAAACTGGCAGGCCATCGAAAATCTCCCTCTTGGACATTGTTACCGAAAAGCTACTGCATAAATCATGCTGCAATGTATAGTATGTATTGCACAGTTCCATGTTGTTTTTCGTGAAGGAAATGTTGTCCAATCGGATGAATGAATGGCCAGCTCAGTCTCTGGGCAGCTCAGTCTCTGGGCAAGCTCGGTCTCTGGGCAGCTCAGTCTCTGGGCAGCTCAGTCTCTGGGCAAGCTCAGTCTCTGGGCAGCTCAGTCTCTGGGCAGCTCAGTCTCTGGGCAAGCTCAGTCTCTGGGCAAGCTCAGTCTCTGGGCAAGCTCAGTCTCTGGGCAAGCTCAGTCTCTGGGCAAGCTCAGTCTCTGGCCAGCTCAGTCTCTGGGCAAGCTCAGTCTCTGGGCAAGCTCAGTCTCTGGCCAGCTCAGTCTCTGGGCAAGCTCAGTCTCTGGGCAAGCTCAGTCTCTGGGCAAGCTCAGTCTCTGGGCAAGCTCAGTCTCTGGGCAAGCTCAGTCTCTGGGCAGCTCAGTCTCTGGGCAAGCTCAGTCTCTGGGCAAGCTCAGTCTCTGGGCAGCCAGCTCAGTCTCTCTGGGCAAGCTCAGTCTCTGGGCAAGCTCAGTCTCTGGCCAGCTCAGTCTCTGGGCAAGCTCAGTCTCTGGGCAAGCTCAGTCTCTGGCCAGCTCAGTCTCTGGGCAAGCTCAGTCTCTGGGCAAGCTCAGTCTCTGGGCAAGCTCAGTCTCTGGGCAAGCTCAGTCTCTGGGCAAGCTCAGTCTCTGGGCAAGCTCAGTCTCTGGGCAGCTCAGTCTCTGGGCAAGCTCAGTCTCTGGGCAGCTCAGTCTCTGGGCCAGCTCAGTCTCTGGGCAAGCTCAGTCTCTGGGCAAGCTCAGTCTCTGGCCAGCTCAGTCTCTGGGCAAGCTCAGTCTCTGGGCAAGCTCAGTCTCTGGGCAAGCTCAGTCTCTGGGCAAGCTCAGTCTCTGGGCAAGCTCAATCTCTGGGCAAGCTCAGTCTCTGGGCAGCTCAGTCTCTGGGCAGCTCAGTCTCTGGGCAGCTCAGTCTCTGGGCAAGCTCATTCTCTGGCCAGCTCAGTCTCTGGCCAGCTCAGTCTCTGTCCAGCTCAGTCTCTGGGCAAGCTCAGTCTCTGGCCAGCTCAGTCTCTGGCCAGCTCATTCTCTGGCCAGCTCAGTCTCTGGCCAGCTCAGTCTCTGTCCAGCTCAGTCTCTGGCCAGCTCAGGTCTTAAACAAGACCTTACAGTAATTATTTTACTCTCTGGGGAAAAACCTTCACTCCTCAAACTGTTTGTCTTACAAACATTAGTGTCTCAGCTACACTGATGCCAACTCGTCATGGTATAATGATGAAATCAATTGTAATCGCTAACATCTACTTCCGGTTGTCTTACAACTGTTCTCTCTTGAGCTATTCTGGGGCTGAAGCCGGGGCTGCGACTGAGGTTGAGGCTCATATGCCCTCGCGTCTCGCCAGTCTTCTGAAGGGGACACCGACTGGCTGATTACAAACATGACTGAAACGTTTCCTTGTAGGTGATAAAGCTCAGAGAGGCGGCAGGGTAGCCTAGTGGTTAGAGCGTTGGACTAGTAACCGGAAGGTTGCGAGTTCAAACCCCCGAGCTGACAAGGTGCAAATCTGTCGTTCTGCCCCTGAACAGGCAGTTAACCCACTGTTCCCAGGCCGTCATTGAAAATAAGAATTTGTTCTTAACTGACTTGCCTGGTTAAATAAAGGTAAAAAATAAAAATAAAAAAGAGGAAGAACTGCTAATCTCCTGCCTTGCTTCTAGCGGTGTCGCCGACATACAGAATCATATCTGACGTGGTGATAGCGACAGGCGAAGTAACTATGAGTTGATGATTTTGTTCCTGCAATTTAGAAGATGTGACATTGAAGGCTTCCATTGCTTTAGGGTTATAATCAATGCTAATTATAACCTGGATGTATCCCTTCCACTACTGTCTGTCTGGTCTAGTCTGGTTGGTCTGGTTGTCTGTCTGGTTGTCTGTCTCTGTCTGTCTGTCTGTCTGTCTGTCTGTCTGTCTGTCTGTCTGTCTGTCTGTCTGTCTGTCTCCAACTGTCTCTCTCTCTGTCTCTCTGTCTGTCTGTCTCTCTCTCTCTGTGTCTCTTTCTCTCTGTCTGTCTGTCTGTCTGTCTGTCTGTCTGTCTGTCTGTCTCTCTCTCTCTGTCTCTCTGTCTGTCTGTCTCTCTCTCTCTGTGTGTCTCTGTCTGTCTGTCTGTCTGTCTGTCTGTCTGTCTGTCTGTCTGTCTGTCTGCTCCTCCTGTGCACAGCAACACAGATTGTTACTCAGGACATGTTCCTGTTCCTCATCAATCATTCAATTCTACATCCAGACCATGTAGACCATTAGTGCCCCAGCTCAGCTTCTCCTTAATGATGTATAACATTCATTCAATTACAAGGCAGCATTTCTAGAGTGTTCAAACTGGGCCTAAGAGATAGATAATGCAACCCCATCTAGGAGAGTATATCAACGTACTCTCAACATTTCCAACAACATCAACTAAGAGGTACTCATAGCAAACATTGAACCAACATGGTCTGAGCAGGCAGATCTCTCACCTCAGCCTGTCTCTCTGTTTTTAAGCTCTTCCAGTGTACATAACACTGACTCATACTGCCATCACACACACACACATAGCTTCAACCATTAGGCACAGATCCTTGAGCTCATTTAAGTCATCTTGATCAAAGTGTGGAGTGGATCAGGAGGGATCAGGGGATCTGTAAGTGGCACACTGATTTTACTGACTGACTGTTTGGCTGACTGACTGACTGGCTGACTGACTGACTGACTGTTTGGCTGACTGACTGACTGTTTGGCTGGCTGGCTGACTGACTGTTTGGCTGGCTGGCTGACTGACTGGCTGACTGACTGGCTGACTGACTGGCTGACTGACTGACTGACTGACTGACTGACTGGCTGACTGACTGGCTGACTGACTGACTGACTGACTGACTGACTGGCTGACTGACTGACTGGCTGACTGACTGACTGTTTGGCTGGCTAGCTGACTGGCTGACTGACTGACTGACTGACTGACTGACTGGCTGACTGGCTGACTGGCTGACACCGACCAACTTCAAACAACAGTGGATCTTGAATACAACCCAGTTAAAGGTCAAATGATTGTCCTTTTATTAGAAGGATGACTTTGGTCAACAGTCAAATCCAACAGTGTGACCATTCATCTCATTTCAATTAGTCTGAAGGGAAGACAGAATGAGAGGTAATGGGCTGTGTCCCAATCGACAAGGATGGATTGGGACACGGCCGCTATGTAGGAAGTGTATTCTTGGATCCCCTGACTGAGCGCGGCAGGCGGGTCAGACCCACACACTGCATTAAGCACATGGAGAGACAGCTGCTTCATCTGGGCCAACGAACAAGTCTCTTTGGATCATAAGACATGGCCCGTGCAGTGCTGTTCTCTGTGTACCAGACTAAGTAACTATAGCAGGACTGTAAATCCAATCACATGTTATTTGTCACATGCACATATTTAGAACACGTTAGTGCGTGTAGACCATCATTTGTAACACTTACAGTTGAGGTCGGAGGTTTACATACACCTTAGCCAAATGCATTTCAACTCAGTTTTTCCACAAGTCCCGATATTTAATCCTAGTAAAAAAAGTCTCTGTCTTAGGTCAGTAAAGATCACCACTTTATTTTAAGAATGTGAAATGTCAGAATAATAGAGAATTATTTATTTCAGCTTTTATTTCTTTCATCACATTCCCAGTGGGTCAGAAGTTTACATACACTCATTTAGTATTTTGTAGCATTGCCTTTAAATTGTTTAACTGTCAAACGTTTCGGATAGCCTTCCACAAGCTTCCCACAGTAATTTGAGTGAATTTTGGCCTAGTCCTCCTGACAGAGCTGGTGTAACTGAGTCAGGTTTGTAGGCCTCCTTGCTCGCACACACTTTTTCAGTTCTGCCCACAGATTTTCTATAGGATTGAGGTCAAGGCTTTGTGATGGCCACTCCAATACCTTGACTTTGTTGTCCTTCAGCCATTTTGCCACATCTTTGGAAGTGTGCTTGTGGTCATTGTCCATTTGTAAGACACATTTGCGACCAAGCTTTAACTTCCTGACTGATGTCTTGAGATATTGCTTCAATATATCCACATCTATTTTTTGAAGTGCACCAGTCCCTCCTGCAGCAAAGCACCCCCACAACATGATGCTGCCACCCCTGTGCTTCACGGTTGGTGTGGTGTTCTTCAAGTGGCAAGCGTCCCCCTTTTTCCTCCAAACATAATGATGGTCATTATTGCCATTATTGTGGGGCTGAAGAGGGTGTGGACAATGAAGAGCTCTCCAGTAGGTGCACCAAAACATTCACTTGCCTTTTTCTCAAAAGTGGGGTTACAAGTTTATCAACTTTCAAAGCAGAATTACTTTCCCATTGTTCCTCAACTGAATTGTGACATACCATTTTTTTAGCTCAAATTTAAGACGGAATAAACTGTTTCTAATACTGGATAAAAACGGCGTGGAGCGCGCTCCAGTTAACGCACACCAGAGTCCACCTGGAGTGACACTTACAATGAATAGGACTACTTCTTCATTTCTCAAAAGATTAACATCGAATCATTTCTAAAGACTGTTGACATCTAGTGGAAGCCATAGGAACTCCAACCAGGATCCTAATAAAAGGAAGACATCTCTAACTAACTGCCTATTGTGTTGGATGCTACAGTACAGGAAGACATGACTCTCTCTACCCCTGATGAAGGACTGTATCTATTCCAGCAGTCTGTTGATTTCCTCTCCGTTGGCAGCTTTATAGTTAAATACAGTATCATTGCTTCCCAGCTATGGAAGCCTGTATAGGAGGAGAGTGTGTGCAGGAGCTGGGAGGTGTATTATCAGCCTGCTAGACAGTCTGAGTCACTGGCTGTCAACACCTCTCCCAGAACAGAGCCCAGGGGGAGTCACCACCTCTCCCAGAGCAGAGCCCAGGGGGAGTCACCACCTCTCCCAGAGCAGAGCCCAGGGGGAGTCACCACCTCTCCCAGAGCAGAGCCCAGGGGGAGTCACCACCTCTCCCAGAGCAGAGCCCAGGGGGAGTCACCACATCTCCCAGAGCAGAGCCCAGGGGGAGTCACCACCTCTCCCAGAGCAGAGCCCAGGGGGAGTCACCACCTCTCCCAGAGCAGGGCCCAGGGGGCTGTCACCACCTCTCCCAGAGCAGAGCCCAGGGGGCTGTCACCACCTCTCCCAGAACAGAGCCCAGGGGGAGTCACCACCTCTCCCAGAACAGAGCCCAGGGGGAGTCACCACCTCTCCCAGAACAGAGCCCAGGGGAGTCACCACCTCTCCCAGAGCAGAGCCCAGGGGGCTGTCACCACCTCTCCCAGAGCAGAGCCCAGGGGGCTGTCACCACCTCTCCCAGAGCAGAGACCAGGGGGAGTCACCACATCTCCCTGAGCAGAGCCCAGGGGGAGTCACCACCTCTCCCAGAACAGAGCCCAGGGGGAGTCACCACCTCTCCCAGAGCAGAGCCCAGGGGGAGTCACCACATCTCCCAGAACAGAGCCCAGGGGGCGTCACCACCTCTCCCAGAACAGAGCCCAGGGGGAGTCACCACATCTCCCAGAACAGAGCCCAGGGGGAGTCACCACCTCTCCCAGAGCAGAGCCCAGGGGGAGTCACCACCTCTCCCAGAGCAGAGCCCAGGGGGAGTCACCACCTCTCCCAGAGCAGAGCCCAGGGGGAGTCACCACCTCTCCCAGAGCAGAGCCCAGGGGGAGTCACCACCTCTCCCAGAACAGAGCCCAGGGGGAGTCACCACCTCTCCCAGAGCAGAGCCCAGGGGGAGTCACCACCTCTCCCAGAACAGAGCCCAGGGGGAGTCACCACCTCTCCCAGAACAGAGCCCAGGGGGAGTCACCACCTCTCCCAGAACAGAGCCCAGGGGGAGTCACCACCTCTCCCAGAACAGAGCCCAGGGGGAGTCACCACCTCTCCCAGAACAGAGCCCAGGGGGAGTCACCACCTCTCCCAGAACAGAGCCCAGGGGGAGTCACCACCTCTCCCAGAGCAGAGCCCAGGGGGCTGTCACCACCTCTCCCAGAGCAGAGCCCAGGGGGCTGTCACCACCTCTCCCAGAGCAGAGACCAGGGGGAGTCACCACCTCTCCCAGAGCAGAGCCCAGGGGGAGTCACCACCTCTCCCAGAACAGAGCCCAGGGGGAGTCACCACATCTCCCAGAACAGAGCCCAGGGGGAGTCACCACCTCTCCCAGAGCAGAGCCCAGGGGGAGTCACCACCTCTCCCAGAGCAGAGCCCAGGGGGAGTCACCACCTCTCCCAGAACAGAGCCCAGGGGGAGTCACCACCTCTCCCAGAACAGAGCCCAGGGGGAGTCACCACCTCTCCCAGAACAGAGCCCAGGGGGAGTCACCACCTCTCCCAGAACAGAGCCCAGGGGGCTGTGACCACCTCTCCCAGAACAGAGCCCAGGGGGAGTCACCACCTCTCCCAGAGCAGAGCCCAGGGGGCTGTCACCACCTCTCCCAGAGCAGAGACCAGGGGGAGTCACCACCTCTCCCAGAGCAGAGCCCAGGGGGAGTCACCACCTCTCCCAGAACAGAGCCCAGGGGGAGTCACCACCTCTCCCAGAACAGAGCCCAGGGGGAGTCACCACCTCTCCCAGAGCAGAGACCAGGGGGAGTCACCACCTCTCCCAGAACACAGCCCAGGGGGAGTCACCACCTCTCCCAGAACAGAGCCCAGGGGGAGTCACCACCTCTCCCAGAGCAGAGCCCAGGGGGCTGTCACCACCTCTCCCAGAGCAGAGCCCAGGGGGAGTCACCACCTCTCCCAGAACAGAGCCCAGGGGGAGTCACCACCTCTCCCAGAACAGAGCCCAGGGGGAGTCACCACCTCTCCCAGAACAGAGCCCAGGGGGAGTCACCACCTCTCCCAGAGCAGAGCCCAGGGGCTGTCACCACCTCTCCCAGAGCAGAGCCCAGGGGCTGTCACCACCTCTCCCAGAGCAGAGACCAGGGGGAGTCACCACCTCTCCCAGAGCAGAGACCAGGGGGAGTCACCACATCTCCCTGAGCAGAGCCCAGGGGGAGTCACCACCTCTCCCAGAACAGAGCCCAGGGGGAGTCACCACATCTCCCAGAGCAGAGCCCAGGGGGAGTCACCACCTCTCCCAGAACAGAGCCCAGGGGGAGTCACCACATCTCCCAGAACAGAGCCCAGGGGGAGTCACCACCTCTCCCAGAACAGAGCCCAGGGGGAGTCACCACCTCTCCCAGAACAGAGCCCAGGGGGAGTCACCACCTCTCCCAGAACAGAGCCCAGGGGGAGTCACCACCTCTCCCAGAGCAGAGCCCAGGGGGAGTCACCACCTCTCCCAGAGCAGAGCCCAGGGGGAGTCACTAGGCTTGGGTGGTATATAGTATATGCCGTATACCGGTATATTTGGAAAAAGCCATGGGATGGTTTTTCAATACCATCAATACCGTTGAAATGATTTCTTTTGTTGTTTAAAAAAATAAATAACAATATTTGTAGCTACTTTTTAAGTAAATACCTACAATATGTTTGGAGATAAAAACAGATTGCGTTCTTCATTTCACCTGTAACATTATTTTACATTACCATAGTTCCCCAGAACAGTTGAGCCAGTCACGTGTTTGTTTGTAAATAGCAGGAGAAACAGGAGAAAGCAGGAGCAGGTGAGGCCAGCTGTGCATTGACAGGGTTTTATATTGACAGTGAACCATGTTCTTTTGCTTCAATAGAGTGATCAGAGAGAGTGCAACACACTCAACACAAAATACCTTCATTTTCATCAGTGCAACACTGTTTGGCTGGCAGCCGCACACGTAAATGAGCTTACAATGAAAAAGCAAGGTAGTTTTGCAAAAACGATGCATGGTCATCATATTTCTGATGTTTATTATAGAAAGAATTTAGCCAGCTACATTTTCCTAAAGTTTTCCTTTAAGTTCATCTAGAATTTTACCCGGAGAAAAGGCTACAGGAGCAGAGAAACGTCGGTACACATCAGTCAGAGAGCGCTGTCTGCTGATAGACCATTAGTGAATTCTCATCCCAGTGGAGAAGTGCAACTGAAGCACAAAATGAGTCTGATGCCGAGCAGAAATTACAATAAGAACCATTTTAGATCTGCGTTTACGAAACACAGCAAGTGATTTCATCTTATTTTCCTACATTTAAAAAAAATGGAATTCTGCGTCTGCCCAACCCCTATGTGGCTGAATGAATGAATAAGGTATAAGGGCATCGTATTGTGTCATCTTTCTGCCGTGTAGGAGAAGTCAAAGCCCTTTGAATGAGTTATTTGTGTAGCTGCCATTGCTATCTTGATTTCCTTTGTGTTTTTTCTCCTCTTCGTTCTCAGCCTGTCTGCTCCTCCCTCCTCTTTTCCGAGCACAGCAGGCAGGCCTGTTGCCTTAGCGACTCCAGACTCCACACAGACACAGCGTGTATACATGCTGCTTCAGACCCAGTACTGTTCTTCCTCTAGACAATTTGCACAATGTCTCAAAGAACACAATTTGCACAATGTCTCTCGTTAACAAGTCACCAAAAATTACATTTCGGTAGCTCTTACCTACACATGTATAACATTATGAGCTGGATTTCCTGTCTTTGCACTTGTTAGCATATTTAGCTAGTAGCCTCCATGAAAATTCGCTATTACTTGTGCTAATTCCAGGGCCAGCGTGGGGCCTGTGTACTAGGGCCAGCGTGGGGCCAGTGTACCGGGAACAGCATGGGACCAGTGTACTGGGGCCAGTGTACCGGGGCCAGCGTGGGGTCAGTGTACCGGGAACAGCATGGGACAAGTGTACTGGGGCCAGTGTACCGGGGCCATTAGCCAGGGCAGGGGACCCAGATCCAAACTGGGGCAGGAGCATACAGGCCAGAGCTAGGCTGCAGACCAACCATTACCCTTGTACATAATTAGACATTGTGTGTGTGTCTTCTCTGTGTGTATTGGCTGGGGGAAAAGTATGGTGTAATAATAATATAGAGGCCTTGGCAGTACTGGTGTGTACTCTGCTGCAGTGGTGTGTACTAGGCTGTAGTGGTGTGCACTAGGCTGTGTACTAGGCTGTAGTGGTGTGTACTAGGCTGTAGTGGTGTGTACTAGGCTGTAGTGGTGTGTACTAGGCTGTAGTGGTGTGTACTAGGCTGTAGTGGTGTGTACTAGGCTGTAGTGGTGTGTACTAGGCTGTAGTTGTGTGTACTGGGCTGTAGTGGTGTGTACAGGGCTGTAGTGGTGTGTACAGGGCTGTAGTGGTGTGTACTGGGCTGTAGTGGTGTGTACTGGGCTGTAGTGGTGTGTACTGGGCTGTAGTGGTGTGTACTGGGCTGTAGTGGTGTGTACTGGGCTGTAGTGGTGTGTACTAGGCTGTAGTGGTGTGTACTAGGCTGTAGTGGTGTGTACTAGGCTGTAGTGGTGTGTACTAGGCAGTAGTGGTGTGTACTAGAGGTCGACCGATTAATCGGAATGGCCGATTAATTGGCCGATTTCAAGTTTTCATAACAATCGGAAATCAGTATTTTTGGGCACCGATTTTATTTTTAATTTTTTAATATATATCTTTATTTAACTAGGCAAGTCAGTTAAGAACACATTGTTATTTTCAATGACGGCCTAGGAACGGTGGGTTAACTGCCTTGTTCAGGGGCAGAACGACAAATTTTCACCATGTCAGCTCGGGGAACCAATCTTGCAACCTTACAGTTAACTAGTCCAACGCTCTAACCACCTGCCTCTCATTGCACTCCACGAGGAGACTGCCTGTTACCCGAATGCAGTAGAAGCCAAGGTAAGTTGCTAGCTAGCCTTAAACTTATCTTATAAAAAACAGTCAATCAATCATAATCACTAGTTATAACTACACATGGTTGATGATATTACTAGTTTATCTAGTGTGTCCTGCGTTGCATATAAGCGATGCAACGCTGGGGGATGATTTATCAAAAGCACATTTGCGAAAAAAGCACAATCGTTGGACCACTGTACCTAACCATAAGCACCAATGCCTTTCTTAAAATCAATACACACAAGTGTATATTTTTAAACCTGCATATTTAGCTCAAATAAATCCAGGTTGGCAGGCAATATTAACCAGGTGAAATTGTGTCATTTCTCTTGCGTTCATTGCACGCAGAGTCAGGGTATATGCAACAGTTTGGGCCGCCTGGCTCATTGCATACTAATTTGGCAGAATTTTACGTAATTATGACTTAACATTGATGGTTGTGCAATGTAACAGCAATATTTAGACTTAGGGATGCCACCCGTTAGATGAAATATCAAACGGTTCTGTATTTCACTGAAATAATAAACGTTTTGTTTTCGAAAATAATCGTTTCTGGATTCTACCATATTAATGACCAAAGGCTCGTATTTCTGTGTGTTATTATGTTATAATTAATTCTATGATTTGATAGAGCAGTCTGACTGAGCGATGGTAAACAGCAGCAGGCTCGTAAGCATTCATTCAAACAAGCACTTACGTGCTTTTTGCCAGCAGCTCTTAGCAAGCACAGCGCTGTTTGAGTTCAAGCCTATCAGCCTAATGGCTGGTGTAACCGATGTGAAATGGCTAGTTAGTTAGCTGGGTGTGCGCTAATAGTTTTTCAAACGTCACTCGCTCTGAGACTTGGAGTAGTTGTTCCCCTTGCTCTGCATGGGCAACGCTGCTTCGAGGGTGGCTGTTGTCGATGTGTTGCTGGTTCGAGCCCAGGGAGGAGCGAGGAGAGGGTCGGAAGCTATACTGTTACACTGGCAATACTAAAGTGCCTATAAGGACATCCAATAGTCAAAGATATATGAAATACAAATGGTATAGAGAGAAATAGTCCTATAATTCCTATAATAACTACAACCTAAAACTTCTTACCTGGGAATATTGAAGTCTCATGTTAAAAGGAACCACCAACTTTCATATGTTCTCATGTTTTGATTAAGGAACTTAAACGTTAGCTTTCTTACATGGCACATATTGCACTTTTACTTCTCCAACACTTTGTTTTTGCATTATTTAAACCAAATTGATTTTTATTGATGTATTATATTAAGTTAAAATAAGTGTTCATTCAGTATTGTTGTAATTGTCATTATTACAAATAAATAAAATAAAAATAGGCCGATTAATCTGTATTGGCTTTTTTGGTCCTCCAAAAAGTGGTGTGTACTGGGCTGTAGTGGTGTGTACTGGGCTGTAGTGGTGTGTACTGGGCTGTAGTGGTGTGTACTGGGCTGTAGTGGTGTGTACTGGGCTGTAGTGGTGTGTACTGGGCTGTAGTGGTGTGTACTAGGCTGTAGTGGTGTGTACTGGGCTGTAGTGGTGTGTACTGGGCTGTAGTGGTGTGTACTAGGCTGTAGTGGTGTGTACTGGGCTGTAGTGGTGTGTACTGGGCTGTAGTGGTGTGTACTGGGCTGTAGTGGTGTGTACTGGGCTGTAGTGGTGTGTACTGGGCTGTAGTGGTGTGTACTAGGCTGTAGTGGTGTGTACTAGGCTGTAGTGGTGTGTACTGGGCTGTAGTGGTGTGTACTAGGCTGTAGTGGTGTGTACTAGGCTGTAGTGGTGTGTACTAGGCAGTATACAGTTCTGAAAGCCTGATTAATATACGTTACACAGAGCAGACAGTGTGTGTGCCTGTCAGCCCTGAAGCAAGTTGCCTTGATCAAGGGGAGGGGTGATTGGAGGAATGATAAAGGAGGAGGGAGGGAGAGAGAGGAGGAGGAGGGAGGGAGAGGAGAGAGAGAGAGGAGGTGGGAGAGGAGAGAGAGAGGAGGTGGGAGAGGAGAGAGAGAGGAGGTGGGGGAGAGGAGAGAGAGAGAGAGAGAGAGGAGGTGGGAGAGGAGAGAGAGGAGGGAGAGGAGGTGGGAGAGGAGAGCGAGAGAGGAGGAGGAGGGAGAGAGAGGAGGAGGGAGAGGAGGTGGGAGAGGAGAGAGAGGAGGAGGAGGGAGAGAGAGGAGGAGGGAGAGGAGAGAGAGAGAGGAGGTGGGAGAGGAGAGAGAGAGGAGGAGGAGAGAGGAGGAGGAGGGAGAGAGAGGAGGAGGGAGAGGAGAGAGAGAGGAGGAGGGAGAGGAGAGAGAGAGAGGAGGAGGGAGAGGAGAGAGAGAGAGGAGGAGGGAGAGGAGAGAGAGAGGAGGTGGGAGAGGAGAGCGAGAGAGGAGGAGGGAGAGGAGAGCGAGAGGAGGTGGGAGAGGAGCGAGAGGAGGTGGGAGAGGAGAGAGAGAGAGGAGGTGGGAGAGGAGAGCGAGAGAGGAGGTTGGAGAGGGAGAGAGAGGAGGTGGGAGAGGAGAGAGAGGAGGTGGGAGAGGGAGAGGAGGTAAGAGAGGAGAGAGAGAGGAGGTGGGAGAGGAGAGAGAGAGGAGGTGGGAGAGGAGAGAGAGAGGAGGTGGGAGAGGAGAGAGAGAGGAGGTGGGAGAGGAGAGAGAGAGGAGGTGGGAGAGGAGAGAGAGAGGAGGTGGGAGAGGAGAGCGAGAGAGGAGGTGGGAGAGGAGAGAGAGGAGGTGGGAGAGGAGAGAGAGGAGGTGGGAGAGGAGAGAGTGCTTTAGCATCTGTTGTGTTTCTGTTTCTCGTTGAGGCAAGCTGGAGGAAAGACAGATCGTAGTATATCTACACACACACACACACACACACAGGAGCCAATGTGGAGCAGACGCTAGAGAGAGCTCGTCATCACTACCAAACACACACCGTCACTGACACACACTGAGAGCGGAGACCAGGCTCTAACTCAGAGAGGAGCACCTTTCACCAGGCAGAAGCTACCCCTCAGCAGAGCACTATGTAAGTACAGCATGTTGGTACAGCTTCGTCTTTCAGAGATAAAACTGTGTGTGGGGCGTGTGTGTGCTGGTACTCCAGTATGATTAGGTTATTCAGCCTTAATTACATTCTGTGTACAGTAATGGCTCGGGATGGGTGGTAGGGAACGGCAGGCACAGGCAGCAAAGTGCTCTGCTCAGCTCCTTTCTGCTTCATGCTGCTACCTCCATCTGACAACAGAGTAGACATGCTTCATACTGCTACCTCTATCTGACAACAGAGTAGACATGCTTCATGCTGCTACCTCTATCTGACAACAGAGTAGACATGCTTCATGCTGCTACCTCCATCTGACAACAGAGTAGACATGCTTCATGCTGCTACCTCCATCTGACAACAGAGTAGACATGCTTCATGCTGCTACCTCCATCTGACAACAGAGTAGACATGCTTCATACTGCTACCTCCATCTGACAACAGAATAGACATGCTTCATGCTGCTACCTCCATCTGACAACAGAGTAGACATGCTTCATGCTGCTACCTCCATCTGACAACAGAGTAGACATGCTTCATACTGCTACCTCCATCTGACAACAGAGTAGACATGCTTCATGCTGCTACCTCCATCTGACAACAGAGTAGACATGCTTCATGCTGCTACCTCCATCTGACAACAGAGTAGACATGCTTCATGCTGCTACCTCCATCTGACAACAGAGTAGACATGCTTCATACTGCTACCTCCATCTGACAACAGAGTAGACATGCTTCATGCTGCTACCTCCATCTGACAACAGAGTAGACATGCTTCATACTGCTACCTCCATCTGACAACAGAGTAGACATGCTTCATGCTGCTACCTCTATCTGACAACAGAGTAGACATGCTTCATGCTGCTACCTCCATCTGACAACAGAGTAGACATGCTTCATGCTGCTACCTCTATCTGACAACAGAGTATACATGCTTCATACTGCTACCTCCATCTGACAACAGAGTAGACATGCTTCATGCTGCTACCTCCATCTGACAACAGAGTAGACATGCTTCATGCTGCTACCTCTATCTGACAGCAGAGTAGACATGCTTCATGCTGCTACCTCCATCTGACAACAGAGTATACATGCTTCATACTGCTACCTCCATCTGACAACAGAGTAGACATGCTTCATGCTGCTACCTCTATCTGACAACAGAGTAGACATGCTTCATGCTGCTACCTCCATCTGACAACAGAGTAGACATGCTTCATGCTGCTACCTCCATCTGACAACAGAGTATACATGCTTCATGCTGCTACCTCCATCTGACAACAGAGTAGACATGCTTCATGCTGCTACCTCCATCTGACAACAGAGTAGACATGCTTCATGCTGCTACCTCCATCTGACAACAGAGTAGACATGCTTCATGCTGCTACCTCCATCTGACAACAGAGTAGACATGCTTCATACTGCTACCTCCATCTGACAACAGAGTATACATGCTTCATGCTGCTACCTCCATCTGACAACAGAGTAGACATGCTTCATACTGCTACCTCCATCTGACAACAGAGTAGACATGCTTCATGCTGCTACCTCCATCTGACAACAGAGTAGACATGCTTCATGCTGCTACCTCCATCTGACAACAGAGTAGACATGCTTCATGCTGCTACCTCCATCTGACAACAGAGTAGACATGCTTCATGCTGCTACCTCTATCTGACAACAGAGTAGACATGCTTCATGCTGCTACCTCCATCTGACAACAGAGTAGACATGCTTCATGCTGCTACCTCCATCTGACAACAGAGTATACATGCTTCATGCTGCTACCTCCATCTGACAACAGAGTATACATGCTTCATGCTGCTACCTCCATCTGACAACAGAGTAGACATGCTTCATGCTGCTACCTCTATCTGACAACAGAGTAGACATGCTTCATGCTGCTACCTCCATCTGACAACAGAGTAGACATGCTTCATGCTGCTACCTCCATCTGACAACAGAGTATACATGCTTCATGCTGCTACCTCCATCTGACAACAGAGTAGACATGCTTCATGCTGCTACCTCCATCTGACAACAGAGTAGACATGCTTCATGCTGCTACCTCCATCTGACAACAGAGTAGACATGCTTCATACTGCTACCTCCATCTGACAACAGAGTAGACATGCTTCATGCTGCTACCTCCATCTGACAACAGAGTAGACATGCTTCATGCTGCTACCTCCATCTGACAACAGAGTAGACATGCTTCATGCTGCTACCTCTATCTGACAACAGAGTAGACATGCTTCATGCTGCTACCTCCATCTGACAACAGAGTAGACATGCTTCATGCTGCTACCTCCATCTGACAACAGAGTAGACATGCTTCATGCTGCTACCTCCATCTGACAACAGAGTAGACATGCTTCATGCTGCTACCTCTATCTGACAACAGAGTAGACATGCTTCATGCTGCTACCTCCATCTGACAACAGAGTAGACATGCTTCATGCTGCTACCTCTATCTGACAACAGAGTATACATGCTTCATGCTGCTACCTCTATCTGACAACAGAGTAGACATGCTTCATGCTGCTACCTCCATCTGACAACAGAGTAGACATGCTTCATGCTGCTACCTCCATCTGACAACAGAGTAGACATGCTTCATGCTGCTACCTCCATCTGACAATAGAGTAGACATGCTTCATACTGCTACCTCCATCTGACAACAGAGTATACATGCTTCATGCTGCTACCTCCATCTGACAACAGAGTAGACATGCTTCATACTGCTACCTCCATCTGACAACAGAGTAGACATGCTTCATGCTGCTACCTCCATCTGACAACAGAGTAGACATGCTTCATGCTGCTACCTCCATCTGACAACAGAGTAGACATGCTTCATGCTGCTACCTCCATCTGACAACAGAGTAGACATGCTTCATGCTGCTACCTCTATCTGACAACAGAGTAGACATGCTTCATGCTGCTACCTCCATCTGACAACAGAGTAGACATGCTTCATGCTGCTACCTCCATCTGACAACAGAGTATACATGCTTCATGCTGCTACCTCCATCTGACAACAGAGTATACATGCTTCATGCTGCTACCTCCATCTGACAACAGAGTAGACATGCTTCATGCTGCTACCTCTATCTGACAACAGAGTAGACATGCTTCATGCTGCTACCTCCATCTGACAACAGAGTAGACATGCTTCATGCTGCTACCTCCATCTGACAACAGAGTATACATGCTTCATGCTGCTACCTCCATCTGACAACAGAGTAGACATGCTTCATGCTGCTACCTCCATCTGACAACAGAGTAGACATGCTTCATGCTGCTACCTCCATCTGACAACAGAGTAGACATGCTTCATACTGCTACCTCCATCTGACAACAGAGTAGACATGCTTCATGCTGCTACCTCCATCTGACAACAGAGTAGACATGCTTCATGCTGCTACCTCCATCTGACAACAGAGTAGACATGCTTCATGCTGCTACCTCTATCTGACAACAGAGTAGACATGCTTCATGCTGCTACCTCCATCTGACAACAGAGTAGACATGCTTCATGCTGCTACCTCCATCTGACAACAGAGTAGACATGCTTCATGCTGCTACCTCCATCTGACAACAGAGTAGACATGCTTCATGCTGCTACCTCTATCTGACAACAGAGTAGACATGCTTCATGCTGCTACCTCCATCTGACAACAGAGTAGACATGCTTCATGCTGCTACCTCTATCTGACAACAGAGTATACATGCTTCATGCTGCTACCTCTATCTGACAACAGAGTAGACATGCTTCATGCTGCTACCTCTATCTGACAGCAGAGTATACATGCTTCATGCTGCTACCTCCATCTGACAACAGAGTAGACATGCTTCATGCTGCTACCTCTATCTGACAACAGAGTATACATGCTTCATGCTGCTACCTCTATCTGACAACAGAGTATACATGCTTCATGCTGCTACCTCCATCTGACAACAGAGTATACATGCTTCATGCTGCTACCTCTATCTGACAACAGAGTATACATGCTTCATGCTGCTACCTCCATCTGACAACAGAGTAGACATGCTTCATGCTGCTACCTCCATCTGACAACAGAGTAGACATGCTTCATGCTGCTACCTCCATCTGACAACAGAGTAGACATGCTTCATGCTGCTACCTCCATCTGACAACAGAGTAGACATGCTTCATGCTGCTACCTCCATCTGACAACAGAGTAGACATGCTTCATGCTGCTACCTCCATCTGACAACAGAGTAGACATGCTTCAGCACACAGCGGTTTTCTATTTAGAAAAAATGCTTATTTAAGGCTTGTCGGGAATTGATCCGAATGTTCTCTGTTCTGGTGTTTCCCTGTGTGTGTTGTTTCAGATGCTGAATTTAGCCCCAGAGGGTTTTACGGGGGATTGTATTCGCCTCAGTTTAACTTTTTAATATAACTGCTTGGTTCCCCATGGTGGGTGGGTGGGTGGACGCTGTGGGCCTTTTCTATCATCTAGGAGGTACTGTATTTTGGAGTGTTTTTCTGCCTCTGTATTTTGATGATGCTGTAGCTGATGGTGGTGTTGTTGAAGCTGTTGGTGTTGTTGTAGCTGTTGGTGTTGTTGTAGCTGTTGGTGCTGTTGTAGCTGTTGGTTCTGTTGTAGCTGTTGGTGGTGTTGTAGCTGTTGGTGGTGTTGTAGCTGTTGGTGGTGCTGTAGCTGTTGGTGGTGCTGTAGCTGTTGGTGGTGCTGTAGCTGTTTGTGGTGCTGTAGCTGTTGGTGTTGCTGTAGCTGTTGGTGTTGGTGTTGCTGTTGGTGTTGCTGTTGCTGTTGGTGTTGCTGTTGGTGGTGTTGTAGCTGTTGGTGTTGCTGTAGCTGTTGGTGGTGTTGTAGCTGTTGGTGGTGTTGTAGCTGTCGGTGTTGTTGTAGCTGTCGGTGTTGTTGTAGCTGTTGCTGTTGCTGTAGCTGTTGGTGGTGTTGTAGCTGTTGGTGTTGTTGTAGCTGTCGGTGTTGTTGTAGCTGTTGTTGTTGCTGTTGTTGTAGCTGTTGTTGTTGCTGTTGTTGTAGCTGTTGGTGTTGGTGTAGCTGTTGATGTAGCTGTTGGTGTTGTTGTAGCTGTTGATGTTGGTGTTGTTGTAGCTGTTGGTGTAGTCGCTGTTGGTGTAGCTGTTGGTGTTGTGGCTGTTGATGTTGGTGTTGTTGTAGCTGTTGGTGTAGTCGCTGTTGGTGTAGCTGTTGGTGTTGTGGCTGTTGGTCTTGTTGTAGCTGTTGGTGTAGCTGTAGCTGTTGGTGTTGCTGTAGCTGTTGGTGTTGCTGTAGCTGTTGGTGTTGCTGTAGCTGTTGCTGTTGCTGTAGCTGTTGGTGTTGCTGTAGCTGTTGGTGTTGCTGTAGCTGTTGGTGTTGCTGTAGCTGTTGGTGTTGCTGTTGGTGTTGCTGTAGCTGTTGGTGTTATTGTTGGTGTTGTTGTAGCTGTTTGTGTTGTTGTTGGTATAGCTGTTGTTGTAGCTATTGCTGTAGCTGTTGTTGTTGTACCTTTTCTTGTAGCTGTTGGTGTTGTAGCTGTTGTGTTGCTGTAGCTATTGGTGTTGTTGCTGTAGCTGTTGGTGTTGCTGTAGCTGTTGGTGTTGTGGCTGTTGTTGTAGCTGTTGGTGTAGATGTTGTTGGTGTTGGTGGAGCTGTTGGTGTTGTTGTAGCTGTTGGTGTTGTAGCTGTTGTTGTTGTAGCTGAAGGTGTAGCTGTTGTGTAGGTATAGCTGTTGTTGTAGCTGCTGTGTTGGTATAGCTGTTATTGTAGCTGTTGTGTTGGTATAGCTGTTTTTGTAGCTGTTGGTGTTGTAGCTGTTGGTGTTGCTGTAACTGTTGTTGTAGCTGTTGTTGTTGTACCTGTTCTTGTAGCTGTTGGTGTTGTTGTACCTGTTCTTGTAGCTGTTGGTGTTGCTGTAGCTGTTGGTGTTGCTGTAGCTGTTGGTGTTGCTGTAGCTGTTGGTGTTTTTGCTGTAGCTGTTGGTGTTGTTGTTGTAGCTGTTGGTGTTGTTGTAGCTGTTGGTGTTGTTGTAGCTGTTGGTGTTGTTGTAGCTGTTGGTGTTGGTGTAGCTGTTGGTGTTGGTGTTGTTGTAGCTGTTTGTGTTGATGTTGTAGCTGTTGGCGTTGTTGTAGCTGTTGGGTTTGCTGTTGGTGTTGTTTAGCGGTTGGTGTTGTTGTAGCGGTTGGTGCTGTTGTAGCTGTTGGTGCTGTTGTAGCTGTTGGTGCTGTTGTAGCTGTTGTTGTTGGTGCTGTTGTAGCTGTTGGTGTTGCTGTTGTAGCTGTTGGTGTTGTTGTTGGTGTTGCTGTAGCTGTTGGTGTTGTTGTAGCTGTTGGTGTAGCTGTTGGTGTTGGTATAGCTGTTGTAGCTGTTGTGTTGGTATAGCTGTTGTAGCTGTTGTGTTGGTATAGCTGTTGTTGTAGCTTTTGGTGTTGCTGTAGCTATTGCTGTTGTTGCTGTGTTACTGTGTACTCTCTGTTTAGGGTCAGTCACAGTGGACAGGTATTCTGCCACTGTGTACTCTCTGTTTGGGGTCAGTCACAGTGGACAGGCATTCTGCCACTGTGTACTCTCTGTTTAGGGTCAGTCACAGTGGACAGGTATTCTGCCACTGTGTATTCTCTGTTTAGGGCCAGTCACAGTGGACAGGTGTTCTGCCACTGTGTACTCTCTGTTTGGGGTCAGTCACAGTGGACAGGCATTCTGCCACTGTGTACTCTCTGTTTGGGGTCAGTCACAGTGGACAGGCATTCTGCTACTGTGTACTCTCTGTTTAGGGTTAAATAGCATTCTAGTTTGCTCTGTTTTTTGTGTGTTTTTTTTGTTGATTATTTCCAGTGTGTCATAGTTATCTTTTTGCTTTCTCATAATTTGGTTGGGTCTCATTGTGTTGCCGTCCTGCGGGTCTGTTTGTGTTTTTAACACAGCCAGCTGGCTGTTCATCTCTCTGTAGGTGAGGGCTTTGTGGTGGAAACGTGAGCATCACTTCCTTTTAGGTGGTTGTAGAATTGAACAAGTCTTATCTGGGTGTTATAGCTAGTGGGAATAGTCCTATTTCTGCTCTGCATGCTTTGCTTGGGGGTTTTGGGTTGTACACAATGAATATGTTTGCAGAATCCTGCAATTGGGTGTTTGTCACATTTTGTACATTCTTGGTAGGTGAGTGGACCCAAGATCTCACAACCGTAGAGGGCAATGGGTTCTATAACTGATTGGAGTGTTTTTAGCCAGATCCTAATTGGGATGTTGAGTTTTATGTTCCATTTGATGGCGTAGAAGTGTTCACAGCCTTGTGGAATTCACCCGTGGTGTTGGTGTTTAGGCCGAGGTAGGTGTAATTATTTGTGTGCTCTAGGGCAACAGTGGAGAATTTGCATTTGTCTCAGTCTCTCTCCCACTCACTCTACGTCAGAGTACAATAGTTAAATCTCTCTCTGTCGTAATGCATTCAACGCCAGAAAACAATCTGATCTGCTGTATACACAAAACAGTCCCATCTTTCCTCTGCAGAACAGAGTGGAATCAGTCTTTGACGACAGATTCTCTCTCATTTTCCTTCTGAGGATTTTCTCTCTCTCTTTTTTCAGACAACTGTCAGTTTTCTCTTTTTTCATTCAGTTATAATTTCCTTCTCTCCCCCCCCCCTGTTTTCCAGAGTACAGTCGGTTTGAAGCCAAAATCCATGATCTACGTGAACAGATGATGAACAGCTCTATCAGCAGTGGCTCTCTGCGGACCAGCCAGAAGAGAACTCTCTATGTCAGGTAATGATTACTCCAATTAACCCCTTCATAACCTATGTCATGTACCTGATAAACCCGTATGATCCTAACCCTTATGATAATGTCTATGGCTTCATCTTCTAACGTCTACACTGTTGTGAAGGAAGTGGACGGGTGATTTGCAGCTGTCGCCCTGACAGGCACGCAGCAGATTGCTTTCACCTACAGAGACTAGTGTATATATAGTATATATATATACTAGTGTACAGTATATGATAATGTCTATGATTATATTATTATTATTATAATATACTAGTGTACAGTATATGATAATGCCTATGTGATTATATTATTATTATTATGATATATACTCGTGTACAGTATATGATAATGTCTGTGATTACATTATTATTATGATATATACTAGTGTACAGTATATGATAATGTCTGTGATTATATTATTATTATGATATATACTAGTGTACAGTATATGATAATGCCTATGTGATTATATTATTATTATGATATATACTAGTGTACAGTATATGATAATGCCTATGTGATTATATTATTATTATGATATATACTAGTGTACAGTATATGATAATGTCTATGTGATTATATTATTATTATTATGATATATACTCGTGTACAGTATATGATAATGCCTATGTGATTATATTATTATTATTATGATATATACTCGTGTACAGTATATGATAATGTCTGTGATTACATTATTATTATGATATATACTCGTGTACAGTATATGATAATGTCTATGTGATTATATTATTATTATGATATATACTCGTGTACAGTATATGATAATGTCTGTGATTATATTATTATTATGATATATACTAGTGTACAGTATATGATAATGTCTATGTGATTATATTATTATTATGATATATACTCGTGTACAGTATATGATAATGTCTGTGATTACATTATTATTAGTATGATATATACTCGTGTACAGTATATGATAATGCCTATGTGATTATATTATTATTATTATGATATATACTCGTGTACAGTATATGATAATGTCTATGTGATTATATTATTATTATGATATATACTCGTGTACAGTATATGATAATGTCTATGTGATTATATTATTATTATGATATATACTCGTGTACAGTATATGATAATGTCTGTGATTATATTATTATTATGATATATACTAGTGTACAGTATATGATAATGTCTATGTGATTACATTATTATTATTATGATATATATACTCGTGTACAGTATACTAGCCCTGTATCCCGTTATCTGGAGGCTGACGTCTTTTACTGCCTGGGTACTTTCCTAACCTTTACCTTCATGATGCTATCGATGCTACCATGACTGTGACTTTCTGTGTGAGGAGAATCGAAAGGGGAAAACTTTATTGCCCACGTCGACATTGACAATATTCAACCCATCAAGGGCAGAGCTCAGGAGCACTGGCCCTTCGTGTCTTCTGTCTGTGTTGACACAGACACTTAGGGTGTTTTCACACTGTTTCCCCCTGACAGTGCCTTAGATCGCTCCGCCACTCAGAACCTCTTAAAGGGCCAGCAGCCTTCTTTTGGGTGTACAATTTTCAATTACAGCATTATTTAATCTGCAGTTATTCTTCTACTATTTATTTTGTTACCAATTATATTTCCATGTTAATATTATCTTCAAATTACAATTATCATGTCATCTGTCAGCTAAATGCAATTCATTAGCTTACAAATTGTTAAAACCCAAAGTGCATTGAGGGAATGTTTATTTTAAAAACAATAGTTATTGGTTTATTTCTAAACTTAGCAATGTGAATGCAAAGAGGACTCGGATGATAAAATAAGTGAAGTGAACTGGCAAAAGAGTTGAGTCCTCATTCAAATGCAGTGTAAATACAAAGAGAACAAACTGTGTGTGGAGGGGTTACCCCCAGAGTTCACTTTAAAGAGGACTGAGATTTTATTTTTAAAGAGGACTATATGTGAAATCAAATCAAATGTATTTATATAGCCCTTCGTACATCAGCTGATATCTCAAAGTGCTGTACAAAACACCCTTAGGCAACACCACAAACCCCCACACACACACACACACACACACACACACACACACACACACACACACACACACACACACACACACACACAAACCCACACACACACACACACACACACCACAAACCCACACACACACACACACACACACACACACACACACACACACACAAACCCACACACACACACACACACACACACACACACACAAACCCACACACACACACACACACACACCACAAACCCCCACACACACACCCCCACACACACACACACACACCACAAACCCCCCCACACACACACACACACACACACACACACACACACATTTTGTCCACCATCTGAAGTGAACAGATCCTCTGCACTGATACATTGACTGATGTTAGAGAAGCCATTGTCCTTTATGTTGACTGGAGCCCTGATATGGCTGGTCTTCCTCCATTATGATGTAGACATACAACTGATAATAGAGGCCAGTTTGATTTGTCCATTCAGGCCTCATCTGTGTGTGGCCATCTAGTGGAAAGCCTTCCCAGAAGAGTGGAGGCTGTTATAGCAGCAAGGGGTGGGGGGGTGCCCATGATTTTGGAATGAGATGTTGGATGAGCAGGTGTCCACATACTTCTGGTCATGTGGTGTGCACTCTATAAAAGGCCTCTCCTACAGTATACTGGAGAAGGATGTGGAGCAGGCCTCTCCTACAGTCTACTGGAGAAGGATGTAGAGCAAGCCTCTCCTACAGTATACTGGAGAAGGATGTAGAGCAGGCCTCTCCTACAGTATACTGGAGAAGGATGTAGAGCAGGCCTCTCCTACAGTATACTGGAGAAGGATGTGGAGCAGGCCTCTCCTACAGTATACTGGAGAAGGATGTAGAGCAGGCCTCTCCTACAGTATACCGGAGAAGGATGTGGAGCAGGCCTCTCCTACAGTATACTGGAGAAGGATGTAGAGCAGGCCTCTCCTACAGTATACTGGAGAAGGATGTAGAGCAGGCCTCTCCTACAGTATACTGGAGAAGGATGTAGAGCAAGCCTCTCCTACAGTATACTGGAGAAGGATGTAGAGCAGGCCTCTCCTACAGTATACTGGAGAAGGATGTAGAGCAAGCCTCTCCTACAGTATACTGGAGAAGGATGTAGAGCAGGCCTCTCCTACAGTATACTGGAGAAGGATGTAGAGCAGGCCTCTCCTACAGTATACTGGAGAAGGATGTAGAGCAAGCCTCTCCTACAGTATACTGGAGAAGGATGTAGAGCAGGCCTCTCCTACAGTATACTGGAGAAGGATGTGGAGCAGGCCTCTCCTACAGTATACTGGAGAAGGATGTAGAGCAGGCCTCTCCTACAGTATACTGGAGAAGGATGTAGAGCAGGCCTCTCCTACAGTATACTGGAGAAGGATGTAGAGCAGGCCTCTCCTACAGTATACTGGAGAAGGATGTAGAGCAGGCGTCCTGTAGGTTTTCACTCCAACCGTAGTTGTAACTAACCTGATTCAGCTTATCAACAAGCTAATTATTAGTTTCTAGATTTATTAGTCGTGTGTGTACGGGATACACATGATATCAAACTAAATGCTTACTCGCAGGTTCCTTCTCGACAATGAAACAACAATTAGAAATAATAATTTTAAAAAATAAGAACACGAACATAAAGTAAATGTCTTAGCAGAATAGAATAAAGTATAATACAGGAAGTCACAATTTATAATACAGTATTTACATGTGTTTTGAGGAAGGGGGTATTTTGTTTAAATTGAGCTTGTAGCTTTTCTTCATAATTACTGTCAGGTAGCAGCGGTGGCGATGTGTGTGTTGTAGGGCTGGGCGATATGGCCTAAAAATCTCATCTAGATTTTCCTTTCAAATTTATGTTTTTATTTTTTAATTTTTTTTAAATGTTTTCTCTTAATCAGCTTTGTTGTAATCAGCTTTGTGCAATTTAAAGGTCAAAATACACTTCATTTCAAACAGTCATGAATAATCGAAGGAATTCAGGTCTTGTGAAGTTATACCGAGGCTAAATATACAATGCATTCATTCGGAAAGTATTCAGACCCCTTCACTTTTTCCACATTTTAGTTACAGCCTCATTCTAAAATTGATTGATTCATATATTTTTCCCCCATCAATCTACACACAATACCCCAAGCAAAAACAGTTTTTTTATATATATATTTGCAAATGTATTAAAATTTTATCACATTTACGTAAGTATTCAGACCCTTTACTCAGTACTTTGTTGAAACACCTTTGGCAGCGATCACAGCGTTGAGTCTTCTTGGGTATGACGCTACAAGCTTGGCAAATCTGTATTTGGGGAGTTTCTCCCATTCTTCTCTGCAGAACCTCTCAACCTCTGTCAGGTTGGATGGGGAGCGATGCTGCACAACTATTTTCAACTCTCCAAAGATGTTTGATCGGGTTCAAGTCCGTGCTGTGGCTGGGCCACTCAAGGACATTCAGAGACTTGTCCTGAAGCCACTCCTGCGTTGTCTTGGCTGTGTGCTTAGGGTTGTTGTCCTGTTGGAAGGTGAACCTTCGCCCCAGTCTGAGGTTCTGAGTGCTCTGGGGCAGGTTTTCATCAAGGATCTCTCTGTACTTTGCTCCTTTCATCTTTCCCTCGATCCTGACTAGTCTCCCAGTCCCTGATGCTGAAAACATCCCCACAGCATGATGCTGCCACCACCATGTTTCATCGTAGGGATGGTTCCAGGTTTCCTCCAGACATGATGCTGCCACCACCATGCTTCACGGTAGGGATGGTTCCTGGTTTCCTCCAGACATAATGCTGTCACCACCATGCTTCACGGTAGGGATGTTTCCAGGTTTCCTCCAGATGTGACACTTGGCATTCAGGCCAAAGAGTTCAATCTTGGTTTCATCAGACCAGATAATCTTGTTTCTCATGGTCTGAGAGTGCTTTAGGTGACTTTTGGCAAACTCCAAGTGGGCTGTCGTGCCTTTTACTGAGGAGTGGCTTCCGTCTGGCCACTCTACCATAAAGGCCTGATTGGTGAAGTGCTGCAGAGATCGTTGTCCTTCTGGAAGGTCTCCCATCTCAACAGAGGAACTTTGGAACTCTGTCAGAGAGACCATCGGGTTCTTGGTCACCTCCAAGGCCCTTCTCTCCCGATGGCTCAGTTTGGACGCGGACGGCCAGCTCTTGGAAAAGTTTTGGTGGTTCCAAACTTCTTCCATTTAAGAATGATGGAGGCCACTCTTGGGGACTTTTAATGCTGCATCCATCTTTTTGTTCCCTTCCCCAGATCTGTGCCTCGACACAATCCTGTCTGGAAGCTCTACGGACAATTCCTTCGACCTCATAGCTTAGTCCTTATATATACAGGTTGTGTGCCTTTCCAAATCATGTCCAATCAATTTAATTTACCACAGATGGACTCCAAATCAAGTTGATGATCAATGGAAACAGGATGCACCTGACCTAAATTTCAAGTTTCATAGCAAGTGAACTGAATACTTATGAAAATGGGGTATTTCTGTTTTTGTTCTTAGTAAATTTGCAAATATTTAAAAAAAAATATTTAAAAAAAAAAAAAGTGCTTTGTCATTATGGGATATTGTGTGTAGATTGATGGACATTTTTTATTTAATCAATTTTAGATTAAGGCTGTAACGTAACAAAATATGATATAAGTGAAGAGGTCTGAATACTTTCTGAATGCGCTCTGTGGGTGTGTGTGTGAGTGCAGAGAATCAGACCAGTTCAAGTGTTCAGCAGTCTGATGGCTTGTAGATACCAACAGGCTCAGAGACAGTTTCTATCAGACCTCATGCTCCGATACCATCTGTCTGACGGTAAGGGAGGGAACAGCTTGTGGCTGGGGAGCAGGTGTCCTGGATGGGTGGGGAACATGGTCCCAGAGATGTACTGGATGGGTGGGGGGCATGGTCCCAGAGATGTACTGGATGGGTGGGGGGCATGGTCCCAGAGATGTACTGGATGGGTGGGGGGCATGGTCCCAGAGATGTACTGGATGGGTGGGGGATATGGTCCCAGAGATGTACTGGATGGGTGGGGGATATGGTCCCAGAGATGTACTGGATGGGTGGGGGGCATGGTCCCAGAGATGTACTGGATGGGTGGGGGGCATGGTCCCAGAGATGTACTGGATGGGTGGGGGGCATGGTCCCAGAGATGTACTGGATGGGTGGGGGATATGGTCCCAGAGATGTACTGGATGGGTGGGTGGCATGGTCCCAGAGATGTACTGGATGGGTGGGTGGCATGGTCCCAGAGATGTACTGGATGGGTGGGTGGCATGGTCCCAGAGATGTACTGGATGGGTGGGGGGCATGGTCCCAGAGATGTACTGGATGGGTGGGGGGCATGGTCCCAGAGATGTACTGGATGGGTGGGGAACATGGTCCCAGATATGTACTGGATGGGTGGGGGGCATGGTCCCAGAGATGTACTGGATGGGTGGGGGGCATGGTCCCAGAGATGTACTGGATGGGTGGGGGGCATGGTCACAGAGATGTACTGGATGGGTGGGGGGCATGGTCCCAGAGATGTACTGGATGGGTGGGGGGCATGGTCCCAGAGATGTACTGGATGGGTGGGGGGCATGGTCCCACAGATGTACTGGATGGGTGGGGGGCATGGTCCCACAGATGTACTGGATGGGTGGGGGGCATGGTCCCAGAGATGTACTGGGCCGTCTTCACCACCCGCTGGAGGGCTTTGCGGTCGTGGACGGAGCAATTCCCGTACCAGGCCGTGATGCAATCGGTCAGGACGCTCTCGATGGTGCAGCGGTCCACTCGGTTAGCTTAGGGTTAGAGTGAAAACCTACAGGACGGTAGCTCTCCAAGAAAAGGGTTGAACTGAAAACCTACAGGACGGTATAGCTCTCCAGGAAGAGGGTTGGAGACTCCTGATATAGAGGGATATGTGGAGAAGGATGCAGTCTCTCTAACAGGATTAGTCTCTCTGCTAGGGGATGTTCAGGAGAATGAAACTCAAACCAGTTCCTAAAACCATCCTTCTTACTTTGCGCTGACACATACTTCCAGCAACAGAAAATATACTGCATTATGGAAATCCAAGCTTTGCAGAATTATTTTATTTTACAGCCCTCTAGAACTGCATGCATAAAATTAGCACTCCATGTCACATAGTGAAGTCATAGCACACAGATGAACACAACCAGGGGCTAGTATTCCACTGCTCAAACATCTAGCCTTAGTTATTTTTTTTAATTGAATGTTTTATTTATGTAGCTTTTATTTAACTAGGCAGGCAAGTCCGTTAAGAACTCATTCTTATTTACAATGACAGTCCTAGGAACATTTGGGTTAACTGCCTTGTTTACACCTTGTCAGGTTGGGGGACTCGATCTAGCAACCTTTCGGTTACTGGCACAACACTCTAACCACTAGGCTACCGGCCCAACGCTCTAACCACTAGGCTACCGGCCCAACGCTCTAACCACTAGGCTTCCGGCCCAACGCTCTAACCACTAGGCTACCGGCCCAACGCTCTAACCACTAGGCTACCGGCCCAACGCTCTAACCACTAGGCTACCGGCCCAACGCGCTAACCACTAGGCTACCGGCCCAACGCTCTAACCACTAGGCTACCGGCCCAACGCTCTAACCACTAGGCTACCGGCCCAACGCTCTAACCACTAGGCTACCGGCCCAACGCTCTAACCACTAGGCTACCGGCCCAACGCTCTAACCACTAGGCTACCGGCCCAACGCTCTAACCACTAGGCTACCGGCCCAACGCTCTAACCACTAGGCTACCGGCCCAACGCTCTAACCACTAGGCTACCGGCCTCCTCAGTGGGTTTAATTAACATCTCCACATTGGAATAACTCAATCAGTGATCTGTTTAACTACAACTACATTATAGTACCGTTTAGGGCAGGGGGTTCCCAACCTTGGGGGCCAACGTTTTGTGTGTATGTGGGGGGGGGCTTTCTTGATTTGAAGGGTAAAAAAATATATAGATGGATTGTTCATACCGATCTAAAAATTAAAAGTAGAAATCTGTGATGCTTTAGGCTAAGCTGAGCTACGACCTTCTAAAGTCGAGGATTTAAATACAATTTTTTCAATGTGTATTTAATATAGGCTATCTCAATAAACAATCATTAAAAAAGTGGGAGACGGCGTGACATTTTTTTTATGTGAAAAGGGGGGGCCCTGTTGGGGGGGGGGCCCATGCACACTAATACTCATGGGACTGTATATGTCCCAGAGGCCTCTACAGAGGAACAATTAGACTGTAATGAAAGCAGGAGAGTTTGGGTCCGTTTCCTTTAAGGCCTGCCCTCGGGATGAGGTGTATCTTGTAGCATCTACTTTTCTAGTCTTCCAGATGTATTGTCGTCCATCTCCTTACTGCAGAGGAGAGGCTAGAAAACAAGAGAACCACACATTTCAATTAGCTGCTTTTTACCCCTGCTGTTTTAATGCTCCTGGCTCTCTGGCAGCTGTACTACAGTCAGATTTAGTCTTCCCTTTAATAGCGTACGTAGAGATGGAATCACAGAGGAAGCCTGACTGGCTCGGTGGATGATCTCATAGCAGACAGAGACAATTATTTACGCTCTTCTATTCTATTGATCGTTAAAAACACAAACTGAGAAAGGCCTGTAGAATCCTGGAATGGCCCGTTTTGATGGTTTTTGGTAATGATATGGAGTGACATTGACAGCTGGGGCTGTGTGTGTTCCTGTAAGGACCTGATATGTATTGTGTGTGCTGTGTGTGTTACTGTAAGGACCTGATATGTATTGTGTGTGCTGTGTGTGTGTGTGTTCCTGTAAGGACCTGTATCAAGATATTTATTTCACTCAGAGAGGAAGTGTTTGTGCTCAGTACTGAACGGGAAGAGGATCCCCACCGCTCAATTAGAGTAAAATATGCTATTCATAAACATTGTTATGATCAGACTACACTAACATGAGGCACCGTGGGTGATGACCAGACTACACTAACATGAGGCACCGTGGGTTATGATCAGACTACACTAACATGATGCAACGTGGGTTATGATCAGACTACATTAACATGATGCAACGTGGGTTATGATCAGATTACACTAACATGATGCAACGTGGGTTATTATCAGACTACACTAACATGATGCAACGTGGGTTATTACCAGACTACATTAACATGATGCAACGTGGGTTATTACCAGACTACATTAACATGATGCAACGTGGGTTATGATCAGACTACATTAACATGATGCAACGTGGGTTATTATCAGACTACATTAACATGATGCAACGTGGGTTATTACCAGACTACATTAACATGATGCAACGTGGGTTATTATCAGATTACACTAACATGATGCAACGTGGGTTATTATCAGACTACATTAACATGATGCAACGTGGGTTATGATCAGACTACATTAACATGATGCAACGTGGGTTATTATCAGACTACATTAACATGATGTAACGTGGGTTATGACCAGACTACACTAACATGATGCAACGTGGGTTATTACCAGACTACATTAACATGATGCAACGTGGGTTATTATCAGACTACACTAACATGATGCAACGTGGGTTATGATCAGACTACATTAACGTGATGCAACGTGGGTTATGATCAGACTACATTAACATGATGCAACGTGGGTTATTACCAGACTACATTAACATGATGCAACGTGGGTTATTACCAGACTACATTAACATGATGCAACGTGGGTTATTACCAGTCAATCACCACCTTCCGGAGACACCTGAAACCCCACCTCTTCAAGGAATACCTAGGATAGGATAAAGCAATCCTTCTCACCCCCCCCTTAAATGATTTAGATACACTATTGTAAAGTGGCTGTTCCACTGATGTCAGAAGGTGAATTCACCAATTTGTAAGTCGCTCTGGATAAGAGCGTCTGCTAAATGACTTAAATGTAAATGTAATGTAAATGTACCAGACTACATTAACATGATGCAACGTGGGTTATTACCAGACTACACTAACATGATGCAACGTGGGTTATGATCAGACTACACTAACATGATGCAACGTGGGTTATGATCAGACTACACTAACATGATGCAACATGGGTTATGATCAGACTACATTAACATGATGCAACGTGGGTTATTACCAGACTACACTAACATGATACAACGTGGGTTATTACCAGACTACATTAACATGATGCAACGTGGGTTATTACCAGACTACACTAACATGATGCAACGTGGGTTATGATCAGACTACACTAACATGATGCAACGTGGGTTATGATCAGACTACACTAACATGATGCAACATGGGTTATGATCAGACTACATTAACATGATGCAACGTGGGTTATTACCAGACTACACTAACATGATACAACGTGGGTTATTACCAGACTACATTAACATGATGCAACGTGGGTTATTACCAGACTACATTAACATGATGCAACGTGGGTTATTACCAGACTACATTAACGTGATGCAACGTGGGTTATTACCAGACTACATTAACATGATGCAACGTGGGTTATGATCAGACTACACTAACATGATGCAACGTGGGTTATTACCAGACTACATTAACATGATGCAATGTGGGTTATTATCAGACTACATTAACATGATGCAACGTGGGTTATTATCAGACTACATTAACATGATGCAACATGGGTTATTACCAGACTACACTAACATGATGCAACGTGGGTTATTACCAGACTACATTAACATGATGCAATGTGGGTTATTATCAGACTACATTAACATGATGCAACGTGGGTTATTATCAGACTACATTAACATGATGCAACGTGGGTTATTATCAGACTACATTAACATGATGTAACGTGGGTTATGACCAGACTACACTAACATGATGCAACGTGGGTTATTACCAGACTACATTAACATGATGCAACGTGGATTATTATCAGACTACATTAACATGATGCAACGTGGGTTATGATCAGACTACATCAACATGATGCAACGTGGGTTATGATCAGACTACACTAACATGATGCAACGTGGGTTATTATCAGACTACATTAACATGATGCAACGTGGGTTATTATCAGACTACACTAACATGATGCAACGTGGGTTATTACCAGACTACATTAACATGATGCAACGTGGGTTATTACCAGACTACATTAACATGATGCAACGTGGGTTATGATCAGACTACATGAACATGATGCACTGTGGGTTATTACCAGACTACACTAACATGATGCAACATGGGTTAGAATGTTAAGGTTATTACTCATCATTGTTCTCAATGCTCGTTCGTTTGATTCATTTAACGTGGTAACCACATCTTTCATTTAAATACCATCATTGAATTGTTGCTATGATTATTACAGTAGAAAGGCATGGCACACTACACTGACATGCATTCTGTTTTCTCTACAGTACCTTCAGTATGTGGACTTCACGTTTTTCTGACCGAGACACTGTTTTTCCTAGTATTCCAGATTTCTCAGCTCCATCTGTCCGAGTGCTGCAGTACAGCCCTGTTTTATTAATGAAGGACAGACACAGGGATGAGGCAGTACAGCCCTGTTTTATTAATGAAGGACAGACACAGGGATGAGGCAGTACAGCCCTGTTGTATTAATGAAGGACAGACACAGGGATGAGGCAGTACAGCCCTGTTGTATTAATGAAGGACAGACACAGGGATGAGGCAGTACAGCCCTGTTGTATTAATGAAGGACAGACACAGGGATGAGGCAGTACAGCCCTGTTTTATTAATGAAGGACAGACACAGGGATGAGGCAGTACAGCCCTGTTTTATTAATGACGGACAGACACAGGGATGAGGCAGTACAGCCCTGTTGTATTGATGAAGGACAGACACAGGGATGAGGCAGTACAGCCCTGTTTTATTAATGAAGGACAGACTCAGGGATGAGGCAGTACAGCCCTGTTGTATTAATGAAGGACAGACACAGGGATGAGGCAGTACAGCCCTGTTGTACTGATGAAGGACAGACACAGGGATGAGGCAGTACAGCCCTGTTGTATTGATGAAGGACAGACACAGGGATGAGGCAGTACAGCCCTGTTGTATTGATGAAGGACAGACACAGGGATGAGGCAGTACAGCCCTGTT
Source organism: Oncorhynchus masou masou (assembly GCF_036934945.1). Taxonomy (NCBI): domain Eukaryota; kingdom Metazoa; phylum Chordata; class Actinopteri; order Salmoniformes; family Salmonidae; genus Oncorhynchus; species Oncorhynchus masou. The sequence goes on from NC_088235.1 coordinate 109,303,814, forward strand.
TTATTGATGAGGGACAGACACAGGGATGAGGCAGTATAGCCCTGTTGTATTAATGAAGGACAGACACAGGGATGAGGCAGTACAGCCCTGTTTTATTGATGGACAGACACAGGGATGAGGCAGTACAGCCCTGATGTATTGATGAAGGACATACACAGGGATGAGGCAGTACAGCCCTGTTTTATTAATGAAGGACAGACACAGGGATGAGGCAGTACAGCCCTGTTTTATTGGTGGACAGACACAGGGATGAGGCAGTACAGCCCTGATGTATTGATGAAGGACAGACACAGGGATGAGGCAGTACAGCCCTGTTTTATTGATGAGGGACAGACACAGGGATGAGGCAGTATAGCCCTGTTGTATTAATGAAGGACAGACACAGGGATGAGGCAGTACAGCCCTGTTTTATTGATGGACAGACACAGGGATGAGGCAGTACAGCCCTGATGTATTGATGAAGGACATACACAGGGATGAGGCAGTACAGCCCTGTTTTATTAATGAAGGACAGACACAGGGATGAGGCAGTACAGCCCTGTTTTATTGGTGGACAGACACAGGGATGAGGCAGTACAGCCCTGATGTATTGATGAAGGACATACACAGGGATGAGGCAGTACAGCCCTGTTTTATTAATGAAGGACAGACACAGGGATGAGGCAGTACAGCCCTGTTGTATTAATGAAGGACAGACACAGGTATGAGGCAGTATAGCCCTGTTTTATTGATGAGGGACAGACACAGGGATGAGGCAGTACAGCCCTGTTGTATTAATGAAGGACAGACACAGGGATGAGGCAGTACAGCCCTGTTTTATTAATGAAGGACAGACACAGGGATGAGGCAGTACAGCCCTGTTTTATTAATGAAGGACAGACACAGGGATGAGGCAGTACAGCCCTGTTGTATTAATGAAGGACAGACACAGGGATGAGGCAGTACAGCCCTGTTTTATTAATGAAGGACAGACACAGGGATGAGGCAGTACAGCCCTGTTTTATTAATGAAGGACAGACACAGGGATGAGGCAGTACAAACCTGTTGTATTAATGAAGGACAGACACAGGGATGAGGCAGTACAGCCCTGTTGTATTAATGAAGGACAGACACAGGGATGAGGCAGTACAGCCCTGTTTTATTAATGAAGGACAGACACAGGGATGAGGCAGTACAGCCCTGTTTTATTAATGACGGACAGACACAGGGATGAGGCAGTACAGCCCTGTTGTATTGATGAAGGACAGACACAGGGATGAGGCAGTACAGCCCTGTTTTATTAATGAAGGACAGACTCAGGGATGAGGCAGTACAGCCCTGTTGTATTAATGAAGGACAGACACAGGGATGAGGCAGTACAGCCCTGTTGTACTGATGAAGGACAGACACAGGGATGAGGCAGTACAGCCCTGTTGTATTGATGAAGGACAGACACAGGGATGAGGCAGTACAGCCCTGTTGTATTGATGAAGGACAGACACAGGGATGAGGCAGTACAGCCCTGTTTTATTGATGAGGGACAGACACAGGGATGAGGCAGTATAGCCCTGTTGTATTAATGAAGGACAGACACAGGGATGAGGCAGTACAGCCCTGTTTTATTGATGGACAGACACAGGGATGAGGCAGTACAGCCCTGATGTATTGATGAAGGACATACACAGGGATGAGGCAGTACAGCCCTATTTTATTAATGAAGGACAGACACAGGGATGAGGCAGTATAGCCCTGTTTTATTGGTGGACAGACACAGGGATGAGGCAGTACAGCCCTGTTTTATTGGTGGACAGACACAGGGACGAGGCAGTACAGCCCTGTTTTATTGATGAAGGACAGACACAGGGACGAGGCAGTACAGCCCTGTTTTATTGATGGACAGACAGGGACGAGGCAGTACAGCCCTGTTTTATTGATGGACAGACACAGGGACGAGGCAGTACAGCCCTGTTTTATTGATGGACAGACACGGAATGAGGCAGTACAGTCCTGTTTTATTGATGGACAGACACAGGGACGAGGCAGTACAGCCCTGTTTTATTGATGGACAGACACGGGGATGAGGCAGTACAGCCCTGTTTAATTGATGGACAGACACAGGGACGAGGCAGTACAGCCCTGTTTTATTGATGGACAGACACAGGGACGAGGCAGTACAGCCCTGTTTTATTGATGGACAGACACGGGGATGAGGCAGTACAGCCCTGTTTAATTGATGGACAGACACGGGGATGAGGCAGTACAGCCCTGTTTAATTGATGGACAGACACAGGGACGAGGCAGTACAGCCCTGTTTTATTGATGGACAGACACAGGGACGAGGCAGTACAGCCCTGTTTTATTGATGGACAGACACAGGGACGAGGCAGTACAGCCCTGTTTTATTGATGGACAGACACGGGAATGAGGCAGTACAGTCCTGTTTTATTGATGGACAGACATGAGGATGAGGCAGTAAAGTCCTGTTTTATTGATGGACAGACACAGGGACGAGGCAGTACAGCCCTGTTTTATTGATGAAGGACAGACATGGAGATGAGGCAGTACAGCCCTGTTTTATTGATGGACAGACACAGGGACGAGGCAGTACAGCCCTGTTTTATTGATGGACAGACACAGGGACGAGGCAGTACAGCCCTGTTTTATTGATGGACAGACACGGGAATGAGGCAGTACAGCCCTGTTTTATTGATGCAGGACAGACATGGAGACGAGGCAGTACAGCCCTGTTTTATTGATGAAGGACAGACATGGAGATGAGGCTGGCAGGCTGGATGCTAGGGGGACGGCTGTTACTTCAGCTCCAGTTCCTTAGCAGGCAGATGCACACGAACACACAATGTCAAGGTTCTGCAGTTGGTAAAGCTTCCTGAGCTGTGCTTTGCGTGCTGCGTATGTTTGGCATCTATTCAGGAATCACTCATATCTATTTTAATATGGAACACCTGCTCAGTGCTCAGTCCCTGTGGTCTGTATCTGAACGCAGTCCATCCATATTTCTCATGCTTCTCCCTTCTCTCCTGGACAGACAGACTCTCTGACATGAGCTTTGTGGACTACGTCATCACACACCAATCTCAGGTGGAAAATCATGCTCACGTTCTTTGCCTTCCCTGTGTGTTTTTGTGTTGTGTATATTTATATTAAAAAGATCTCACCTGGCATATTTTTTTTCTTACAGGACCTCATGAAATCATTCTCCTTAAACTAACAGCTCGCAAATAATGTGAAAGATGTATTTTTACTGAAGGATTTGTCATTGAGTTTGTCGTGTTGTTTCTTTCTCCCAGTTTGACAAGACAGTTCCACCCTCATCTATTGTTGTTGTCTGCATGGCACTGTTTGATGATGTACTGTTGTTTCTCTCCCTCCAGGGCGCTGTTTGATGATGTACTGTTGTTTCTCTCCCTCCAGTGCGCTGTTTGGTGATGTACTGTTGTTTCTCTCCCTCCAGGGCGCTGTTTGATGATGTACTGTTGTTTCTCTCCCTCCAGTGCGCTGTTTGGTGATGTACTGTTGTTTCTCTCCCTCCAGGGCGCTGTTTGATGATGTACTGTTGTTTCTCTCCCTCCAGGGCGCTGTTTGATGATGTACTGTTGTTTCTCTCCCTCCAGGGCGCTGTTTGATGATGTACTGTTGTTTCTCTCCCTCCATGGCGCTATTTGGTGATGTACTGTTGTTTCTCTCCCTCCATGGCGCTGTTTGATGATGTACTGTTGTTTCTCACCCTCCAGGGCGCTGTTTGATGATGTACTGTTGTTTCTCTCCCTCCAGGGCTCTGTTTGATGATGTACTGTTGTTTCTCTCCCTCCAGGGCGCTGTTTGATGATGTACTGTTGTTTCTCTCCCTCCAGGGCGCTGTTTGATGATGTACTGTTGTTTCTCTCCCTCCAGGGCTCTGTTTGATGATGTACTGTTGTTTCTCTCCCTCCAGGGCTCTGTTTGATGATGTACTGTTGTTTCTCTCCCTCCAGGGCTCTGTTTGATGATGTACTGTTGTTTCTCTCCCTCCAGGGCTCTGTTTGATGATGTACTGTTGTTTCTCTCCCTCCAGGGCTCTGTTTGATGATGTACTGTTGTTTCTCTCCCTCCAGGGCGCTGTTTGATGATGTACTGTTGTTTCTCTCCCTCCAGGGCTCTGTTTGATGATGTACTGTTGTTTCTCTCCCTCCAGGGCTCTGTTTGATGATGTACTGTTGTTTCTCTCCCTCCATGGCGCTGTTTGATGATGTACTGTTGTTTCTCTCCCTCCAGGGCTCTGTTTGATGATGTACTGTTGTTTCTCTCCCTCCAGGGCGCTGTTTGATGATGTACTGTTGTTTCTCTCCCTCCAGGGCTCTGTTTGACTATGACCGGGCGAAGGACTCGGGGCTGCCCAGCCAGGGGCTCAACTTCCACTTTGGAGACATCCTTCATGTGGTGAATGCCTCCGATGACGAGTGGTGGCAGGCACGGCAGGTGACCCATGAAGGAGAGGTGGAAGAGGTTGGAGTCATCCCCAGCAGGAGGAGGTAAGAGGTTAAGGGTTAGAAGCTGGTGCTCAGGGTTCGGAGTACCTACTGTTTTCACATGTTGTCTGTCACGGGGATTGAAGTTTCCCAACCCTGGTCCTGTGTCTCCAACACTGAAATTATGTGGTGTGTGTGTGTGTGTGTGTGTGTGTGTGTGTGTGTGTGTGTGTGTGTGTGTGTGTGTGTGTGTGTGTGTGTGTGTCAGCCCAGCCCAGCCCAGTGTCTCCAACACTGAAATTGTGTTTGTGTGTGTGTCAGCCCAGTGCTGGCCTTATCCCTGGGCACAGCTTGGTGTGAATGCTGATGCCACTGTGACTGGCGTCATAAGGGCACCATAGGGGCAGAGAGTATACCCACAACCACCATTTGTTTTTGTTTAAGCCAAAGATGGTAATGAGGTGTGGTACTGCAGTCTTTTCAGTGAAAATCTTCTCTGTGGCAAAAAGAAAAAGTTGCCATCGAAACAAAAAAGCCACCCATCGGTCTTACACGAACTCTGTTAATTCAGCAGCCCTTTGACGTCACTAACACATTATCACATCTTACTCTGCAATCAGCTGTTTCATTAAGCTTGAGACTTCAAACACCCTACAGTTTCTATCTCTCACACACACACACACACAAACACTGTCGAGCTTCCCCTCTATTTCCCCCTCCATCGCTCTCTCACCCTATAGTTTCTATCTCTCACACACACACACACACACACACACAAACACTGTCGAGCTTCCCCTCTATTCCCCCTCCCCCCATCGCTCTCTCACCCAACAGTTTCTATCTCTCACACACACACACACACTGTCGAGCTTCCCCTCTATTTCCCCCATCCATCGCTCTCTCACCCTACAGTTTCTATCTCTCTCACACACACACACACACACACACACACACACACACACACACACACACACACACACACACACACTGTCGAGCTTCCCCTCTATTTCCCCCCCATCGCTCTCTCACCCAACAGTTTCTATCTCTCACACACACACACACTGTCGAGCTTCCCCTCTATTTCCCCCCTCCATCGCTCTCTCACCTTACAGAGGGGTGGCGGACAGATGATAATTGGGCTTCTCACCTGACTCTGGTTCATTTGTCACCTTGGAATGATCAGATGGCAGCAGTAGAAGCAGTAGAAGTAGTAGAAGCAGTAGAAGTAGTAGTAGTGGTAGAAGATGCAGTAGTAGTAAAAGATGCAGTAGCAGCAGTAGTAGACGATGCAGCAGTAGTAGAAGATGCAGTAGTAGTAGAAGATGCAGTAGCAGCAGTAGTAGAAGATGCAGCAGTAGTAGCAGTAGCAGTAGTAGCAGTAGTAGTAGTAGAAGATGCAGTAGTAGTAGAAAATACAGTAGCAGCAGTAGTAGAAGATGCAGTAGCAGCAGTAGTAAAAGCAGTAGCAGTAGTAGTAGTAGAATATGCAGTAGCAGCAGTAGTAGAAGATGCAGTAGCAGCAGTAGTAGAAGATGCAGTAGGAGCAGTAGTAGAAGATACAGTAGTAGTAGAAGATGCAGTAGTAGAAGATGCAGTAGGAGCAGTAGTAGAAGATGCAGTAGTAGCAGCAGTAGTAGCAGCAGTAGTAGTAGAAGATGCAGTAGTAGTATCAGCAGGAGTAGTAGAAGATGCCGTAGTAGAAGATGCAGTGGTTCTAACAGTAGTAGTAACAACAACAGTAGTAGCATTGCAGTAATAGTAGTAGTGGTGGTAGTAGTAGTAACATCAGTAGTATTAGTAACTGCCAGTGGTAGTAGTGGTGGTAGTAGTAGGAACAGCAGGAGTGGTAACAGCAGTAGTAGTAGTAGTAGTAACAGCAGTAGTAGTAGTAGTAGTAACAGTAGTAGTAGTAATATTAGTAGTAGTAGTAACAGTAGTAGTAACAGCAGTAGTAGTAGTAACAGTAGTGGTAGGAGTAACAGCAGTAGTAGTAGTAACAGTAGTAGTAGTAGTAGTAGTAGTAGTAACAGTAGTAGTAGTAGTAGTAGTAGTAGTAGTAATAGTAGTAGTAGTAGTAACAGTAGTAGTAACAGCAGTAGTAGTAACATTAGTAGTAATAGTAGTAGTAGTGGCAGTAACATTAGTAGTAACAGTAGTAGTGGTAGTAACAGTAGTTGTAACAGTAGTAGTAGTAACAGCAGTAGTAGTAGTGGTAGTAACATTAGTAGTAACAGTAGTAGTAACAGTAGTAGTGGTAGTAACATTAGTAGTAGTAGTAGTAGTAGTAGTAGTAACAGCAGTAGTAGTAGTGGCAGTAACAGCAGTAGTAGTAGTGGCAGTAACATTAGTAGTAGTAGTAGTAGTAGTAGTAACAGCAGTGGTAGTAACAGTAGTAGTAGTAGTAACAGCAGTGGTAGTAACAGTGGTAGTAACATTAGTAGTAGTAGTAACAGTAGTAGTAGTAGTAGTAGTAGTAACAGTAGTAGTGGTAGTAACAGTTGTAGTAACAGTAGTAGTAGTAGTAACAGTAGTAGTAACAGTAGTAGTAGTAGTAGTAGTAGTAACAGCAGCAGTAGGGGTAGTAGTAGTAGTAACAACAGTGGTTCTAACAGTAGTAGTAACAACAACAGTAGTAGCATTGCAGTAATAGTAGTAGTGGTGGTAGTAGTAGTAACAGCAGTAGTATTAGTAACTGGCAGTAGTAGTAGTGGTGGTAGTAGTAGTAACAGCAGGAGTAGTAACAGCAGTAGTAGTAGTAGTAGTAACAGCAGTAGTATTAGTAACTGGCAGTAGTAGTAGTAGTTGTTGTAGTAGTGGTAGTAGTGGTGGTAGTAGTAGGAACAGTAGGAGTGGTAACAGCAGTAGTAGTAGTAGTAACAGTAGTAGTAACAGTAGTAACAGTAGTAGTAGTAGTAACAGTAGTAGTAACAGTAGTAGTGGTAGTAACAGTAGTTGTAACAGTAGTAGCAGTAGTAGTAGTGGTAGTAACATTAGTAGTAGTAGTAACAGCAGTTGTAGTAGTGGCAGTAACAGTAGTAGTAGTAGTAGTAACAGCAGTGGTAGTAACAGTAGTAGTAGTAGTAACAGCAGTGGTAGTAGTAACAGTAGTAGTAGTAGTAGTAACAGTAGTAGTAGTAGTAGTAGTAACATCAGCAGTAGGGGTAGTAGTAGTAACAACAGTGGTTCTAACAGTAGTAGTAACAACAACAGTAGTAGTATTGCAGTAATAGTAGTAGTGGTGGTAGTAGTAGTAAAGCTGTAGTATTAGTAACTGGCAGTAGTAGTAGTAGTAGTTGTAGTAGTAGTGGTAGTAGTGGTGGTAGTAGTAGTAACAGCAGGAGTAGTAACAGCAGTAGTAGTAGTAGTAACAGCAGTAGTATTAGTAACTGGCAGTAGTAGTAGTAGTTGTTGTAGTAGTGGTAGTAGTGGTGGTAGTAGTAGTAACAGCAGGAGTAGTAACAGCAGTAGTATTAGTAACTGGCAGTAGTAGTAGTAGTTGTTGTAGTAGTGGTAGTAGTAGGAACAGCAGGAGTGGTAACAGCAGTAGTAGGAGTAGTAACAGCAGTAGTATTAGTAACTGGCAGTAGTAGTAGTAGTTGTTGTAGTAGTGGTAGTAGTAGTAACAGCAGGAGTAGTAACAGCAGTAGTAGTAGTAGTAACAGCAGTAGTATTAGTAACTGGCAGTAGTAGGAGTAGTTGTTGTAGTAGTGGTAGTAGTAGGAACAGCAGGAGTGGTAACAGCAGTAGTATTAGTAACTGGTAGTAGTAGTTGTTGTAGTAGTGGTAGTAGTGGTGGTAGTAGTAGTAACATCAGTAGTATTAGTAACTGCCAGTGGTAGTAGTGGTGGTAGTAGTAGGAACAGCAGGAGTGGTAACAGCAGTAGTATTAGTAACTGGCAGTAGTAGTAGTAGTTGTTGTAGTAGTGGTAGTAGTGGTGGTAGTAGTAGTAACAGCAGGAGTAGTAACAGCAGTAGTAGTAGTAGTAACAGCAGTAGTATTAGTAACTGGCAGTAGTAGTAGTAGTTGTTGTAGTAGTGGTAGTAGTAGGAACAGCAGGAGTGGTAACAGCAGTAGTAGGAGTAGTAACAGCAGTAGTATTAGTAACTGGCAGTAGTAGTAGTAGTTGTTGTAGTAGTGGTAGTAGTAGTAACAGCAGTAGTAGTAGTAGTAACAGCAGTAGTATTAGTAACTGGCAGTAGTAGTAGTAGTGGTAGTAGTGGTGGTAGTAGTAGGAACAGCAGGAGTGGTAACAGCAGTAGTATTAGTAACTGGCAGTAGTAGTAGCAGTTGTTGTAGTAGTGGTAGTAGTGGTGGTAGTAGTAGGAACAGCAGTAGTAGGAGTAGTAACAGCGGTCATGGTAATAACAGTAGTGGTAACAGTAACAGTAGTAGTAACAGTAGTAGTAACAGTAGTAGTAACAGTAGTAGTAACAGTAGTAGTAACAGTAGTAGTAACAGTAGTAGTAACAGTAGTAGTAACAGTAGTAGTAACAGTAGTAACAGTAGTAGTAGTAGTAACAGTAGTAGTAGTAACAGTAGTAGTAACAGTAGTAGTAACAGTAGTAACAGTAGTAGTAACAGTAGTAGTAGTAGTAGTAGTAGACGATGCAGTAGTAGTAGTAGACGATGCAGTAGTAGTAGTAGACGATGCAGTAGTAGTAGTAGATGATGCAGTAGTAGTAGTAGACGATGCAGTAGTAGTAATAGTAGAAGATGTAGTAGTAGTAGTAGCGGTAATAGTAGTGGCAGCAGCAGTAGTAGTAACAGCAGCAGTAACAGTAGTAGTAGTAACAGTAGTAGTAGCAGTAGTAACAGCAGTAGGAGTAACAGAAGTAGTACCACCTACTACTACCAATAACAGTAGTGGTAGGAGTAACGGCAGTAGTAGTAGTAACAGTAGTAGTAGTAGTAGTAGTAGTAGTAACAGCAGTAGTAGTGGTAGTAACATTAGTAGTAACAGTAGTCGTGGTAGTAACAGCAGTGGTAGTAACATTAGTAGTAGTGGTAGTAACAGTAGTAGTAACAGTAGTAGTAGTAGTAACATTAGTAGTAGTAGTAACAGTAGTAGTAGTAACAATAGTAGTAACAGCAGTAGTAGTAACAGCAGTAGTAATAGTAACAGTAGTAGTAATAGTAACAGTAGTAGCAACAGTAGTAGTAGTAGTAGTAACAGCAGTGGTAGTAACAGTAGTAGTAGTAGTAGTAACAGTAGTAGTAACAGTAGTAGTAGTAACAGTAGTAGTAGTAGTAACAGTAGTAGTAGTAACAGTAGTAGTAGTAGTAGTAACAGTAGTAGTAGTAGTAGTAACAGTAGTAGTAGTAGTAGTAGTAACAGTAGTAGTAGTAGTAACAGTAGTAGTGGTAGTAGTGGTAGTAACAGTAGTAGTAGTAGTGGTAGTAACAGTAGTAGTAACAGTAGTAGTAGTAGTAGTAACAGTAGTAGTAACAGTAGTAGTAGTAACAGTAGTAGTAGTAACAGTAGTAGTAGTAACAGTAGCCGGTTGTTTTTCTATTGAAGTCGGGAGTCTATCATATCAAAGCATGCGGGGGGGGAAGAAAAGAAAGAATGTAGCGGCCATTGAACAGCCATGCCTTGAAAAGTAGTTTGAGACGGCTGTTACACCAAATGAAGATTTAAAGGAAAGCTGTACTGTTCATGATGGAGAGCAGAAGACTGTTATTTTATCCTGAGCTCGTGAGTTCTTCTTCTCTTCCCACTCCTGCTCTCTGAGGTATTTTGCCATATTCTCCAGTGATGTCCTCATTGTAAAGGAAAGAAGGAAATGATTCACATTTTGAAGCTTCGTAGAGCTTTGAAGACTTGCTTTGTAGGATTAAATACAATGAAAAGGCAGCGCAAAGTGGGGGTGGGGGATACAATTTGGATTCTGCTAATATTTCCTCCGGGGTCTCATTTAAATTAAATAAAAAGGTAGGAGGGACTTAATTACTGGTACTTTTTTTATGATGCTGCCATTAAGGCTCTCAGAGTTGGGGAAATGTAAAATATTTACCCTCAAGGCAACTGTTTTATCCCTCTAATGACTGAATCATCCCATCCCCCACTTCTCCTCAATCTCAGCAGAGCACTGTGGAAGTTACTAGAGAGACGGGAATCGGGATCTGAGTCTTCACACACACACACGCAATAAAATAGCCAGCTGAAAATAGCCAACTTGTTTCAAGGCACGATATGTTCAATGTTTAATCAGTGACCCGTGGGTGCAGCCCTCGCTCTTCTCTTCTCTCTTTTTCTCTCTTCTCACCCCCTTTCTCTCTTTTCTCCTGCAGGGTCGAAAAGAAAGAGAGAGCGCGGTTAAAGACAGTCAAATTCAACGCCCGGTCTCAAGACAAAGTGGTGAGTTTTAGGTGACCCGTAGAGGATCTCTGTCATGTGAACTATAGAGGATCTCTGTCAGGTGACCCGTAGAGGATCTCTGTTAGGTGACCCGTAGAGGATCTCTGTTAGCTGACCCGTAGAGGATCTCTGTTAGGTGACCCGTAGAGGATCTCTGTTAGGTGACCCGTAGAGGATCTCTGTTAGGTGACCTGTCAGGTGACCCGAGGATCTCTGTCAGGTGACCCGTAGAGGATCTCTGTTAGGTGACCCGTAGAGGATCTCTGTTAGGTGACCCGTAGAGGATCTCTGTTAGGTGTGACCCGTAGAGGATCTCTGTTAGGTGACCCGTAGAGGATCTCTGTTAGGTGACCCGTAGAGGATCTCTGTTAGGTGACCCGTAGAGGATCTCTGTTAGGTGACCCGTAGAGGATCTCTGTTAGGTGACCCGTAGAGGATCTCTGTTAGGTGACCCGTAGAGGATCTCTGTTAGGTGACCCGTAGAGGATCTCTGTTAGCTGACCAGTAGAGGATCTCTGTTAGGTGACCCGTAGAGGATCTCTGTTAGGTGACCCGTAGAGGATCTCTGTTAGGTGACCCGTAGAGGATCTCTGTTAGGTGACCCGTAGAGGATCTCTGTTAGGTGACCCGTAGAGGATCTCTGTTACAGTATCAATACTATTATGGAAATATTGCTTACAATAAGATATTCTTCAACATAGTTGTAGTTTTAAGCTTTGTGAAAATCCATAAACACTTCAGTAAAACTAAATCACACATCATTACAAACGTTATCCCATGATCTAATATTATACCAGGTGTTGACAATCGTCTCACATCAGTATGACTGGTTAAGAGCAGTTTACTAGTGTCTTACAGCAATGGTCCCCAACCTTTTGGGGTTAGTGTGCCACTGACTGAATTTTGCACTGCCCAGAGTAACCCTGAAGTACCCCTTCATTTGCATTTTACCAATAAACACACGATCTCATGGGTCTTATCAAGTACACCGTGTGGATAGGCCAGGTACCCCCAGATGTCCTAGTACACCGTGTGGTTAGGCCAGGTACCCCCAGATGTCCTAGTACACCGTGTGGTTAGGCCAGGTACCCCCAGATGTCCTAGTACAACGTGTGGTTAGGCCAGGTACCCCCAGATGTCCTAGTACACCGTGTGGTTAGGCCAGGTACCCCCAGATGTCCTAGTACACCGTGTGGATAGGCCAGGTACCCCCAGATGTCCTAGTACACCGTGTGGTTAGGCCAGGTACCCCCAGATGTCCTAGTACACCGTGTGGTTAGGCCAGGTACCCCCAGATGTCCTAGTACACCATGTGGTTAGGCCAGGTACCCCCAGATGTCCTAGTACACCGTGTGGTTAGGCCAGGTACCCCAAGATGTCCTAGTACACCGTGTGGTTAGGCCAGGTACCCCCAGATGTCCTAGTACACCGTGTGGATCGGCCAGGTATTTTTTGCTGTTTATAATATTTTAGGCAGGAATACGAACTTGAGATCGACACAGATTTCAAGTTAGCATTCCATCCATAATTATATTTGTGAAGCTGTTTTGTTTTTTTGTGGGTTTTTTTTCACATGACCAAAATGAACATGCCATTACTGTTTAATGTACTAATGACTGTTTAAGGTACTAATCTCTGGCTGTCAGCATGTCCAGATCTCCCGGCGAGAGAAAAACAATCTTGTTATTCAGCTGAAATACTCTGTCTCTCAGAGGACAACTGTGCTGCGTTGACACATTGGTGCGTTTCATCCACATGCACAGATTCTACACAGATCTGATCAGTGGCCTTATTCACAGTGCGTCTCAGAGAAGGACTTCTGATCGAGGATCAGATTTCACCTCTTAATAATCCTGATCTAAAAGGCTAAACTGATCCTAGATCAGCACTCCTATTCTGAGACTGTTTATAAAATAAGGGGAGATTGTTATATTGATGTTGATGTGGTTCCTGGGATCACTGAGGAGGGCTGATCTAGGATCTGTTTTGTATAAAATAAGAGTATATGGACAGAGGGGATGCTGATCCTAGATTAGGACTCCGACTCTTGAGATTCCCTGATGAATCTGCGCAGACCTGTATAGATAGAATGTGTATGTGGAAGGCATCTTTGTGTTGTAACATGGCACCCAGACAAATGCATGGCCAGTATAGTGCAGAGGCCTGATATACGCTTGCCATTGATGTCAAACTGCTTCCACTACCTACTCTCACCAACCACCTCTCTCCTTTCTAATTTCCATGCATACAATCCAACCTCACCTTCCTCATATGCTTTCTCCTTGCTTTTTGGTGTGTTGATCAGTATCTTAAATCTAGCTGAAGCAATTGATCCGTTATGGTGATGTAGGAAGGGATCTTGTTTTTTAAAATGAGTGTCTAAAAAAAAGCTTGATACAAGGAGCATGATGCTTCCTTCCTTTATACAAAGAGCGTGATGCTTCCTTCCTTTATACAAAGAGCATGATGCTTCCTTTCTTTATATACAAAGAGCATGATGCTTCCTTTCTTTATATACAAAGAGCGTGATGCTTCCTTCCTTTATACAAAGAGCGTGATGCTTCCTTTCTTTATATACAAGGAGCATGATGCTTCCTTCTTTTATACAAAGAGCGTGATGCTTCCTTCCTTCCTTTATACAAAGAACGTGATGCTTCCTTCCTTTATACAAAGAGCATGATGCTTCCTTACTTTATACAAAGAGCGTGATGCTTCCTTCCTTTATACAAAGAGCATGATGCTTCCTTCCTTTATACAAAGAGCGTGATGCTTCCTTCCTTCCTTTATACAAAGAGTGTGATGCTTCCTTCCTTTATACAAAGAGCGTGATGCTTCCTTTATACAAAGAGCGTGATGCTTCGCTTCCTTTATAAAGCGTGATGCTTCCTTCCTTTATACAAAGAGCGTGATGCTTCCTTCCTTTATACAAAGAGCGTGATGCTTCCTTCCTTTATACAAAGAGCGTGATGCTTCCTTCCTTTATACAAAGAGCGTGATGCTTCCTTCCTTCCTTTATACAAAGAGCGTGATGCTTCCTTCCTTTATACAAAGAGCGTGATGCTTCCTTCCTTCCTTTATACAAAGAGCGTGATGCTTCCTTCTTTTATACAAAGAGCGTGATGCTTCCTTCTTTTATACAAAGAGCGTGATGCTTCCTTCTTTTATACAAAGAGTGTGATGCTTCCTTCCTTTATACAAAGAGCGTGATGCTTCCTTCCTTTATACAAGAAGCATGATGCTTCCTTCTTTTATACAAAGAGCATGATGCTTCCTTCTTTTATACAAAGAGCGTGATGCTTCCTTCTTTTATACAAAGAGCATGATGCTTCCTTCTTTTATACAAAGAGTGTGATGCTTCCTTCTTTTATACAAAGAGCGTGATGCTTCCTTCTTTTATACAAAGAGCATGATGCTTCCTTCTTTTATACAAAGAGTGTGATGCTTCCTTCTTTTATACAAAGAGTGTGATGCTTCCTTCCTTTATACAAAGAGCGTGATGCTTCCTTCCTTTATACAAAGAGCGTGATGCTTCCTTCCTTTATACAAAGAGCGTGATGCTTCCTTCCTTTATACAAAGAGCGTGATGCTTCCTTCTTTTATACAAAGAGCATGATACTTCCTTCCTTTCCTTTGCATGCTTAGACACAGTATTGGGCTATAGTGTTGAAGGCTTTGAACCTTTCCCACTCCAGTCCTTCTTCCTGCTTTAATTCAGTATGGCTATGGGTCTTGTCATTTATTTGGTCAGATGTCTGATCATTTCTTTTCATTTACTGAGCTGACTCGGTAGCCATCGCGGTCTAAAATACTTATTCTGTTGTCGTTCAATTCATCCAGATCATCATTTCAAGTTACCCTAAAATCTGAAGCTATAGAGTTAACTTGACTCAAAAGCTGACAAGGTACAGATCTGTCGTTCTGCCCCTGAACAAGGCAGTTAACCCACTGTTCCTAGGCCGTCATTGAAAATAAGAATTTGTTCTTAACTGACTAGCCTAGTTAAATAAAGGTCAAATACAAATGAAAAAGGTCAGAATGACTTCCTGCTTCATGGTAACAGATTGTCAGATGTGTGCACTTAAACTAAGATGTCTGCCAAGTCCAGCTCAGAGGGTTATGGGTAACTGTCCTGGGTTTGTTTTGTTTACACCAATACTAGACACCTCCCTCCATCCTTCCCTTTCTTATTTTACCCCGTCCCACCCACCATCCCTCCCTCTCTTCCCTCCATCCCTCTCTTCCCTCCATCCCTCTCTTCCCTCCATCCCTCCCCTCCTCTCTTCCCCCCATCCCTCCCCTCCCTCTCTTCCCTCCATCCCTCCCCTCCCTCTCTTCCCTCCATCCCTCCCCTCCCTCTTCCCTCCATCCCTCCCCTCCCTCTCTTCCCTCCATCCCTCCCCTCCCTCTCTTCCCTCCATCCCTCCCCTCCCTCTCTTCCCCAGCAGTCATTCAATGACAAGCGTAAAAAGAACCTATTTTCCCGAAAGTTCCCTTTCTACAACAAGAGCAAGGAGCACAGCGAACAGGAAACGAGCGATGCTGACCGTAAGTAACGCGTTACGGAGACGGACGGTCGCTAGAACAGTAGGTCAGGGCAGCCTCACGCACAGGAACCCGTATAGGAACCCGTACAGGAACCACCAGACACAACAACTAGCCCTGCAGCAGCTAACCCTAGGTAAGGTAGAGCATTGGGCTTTAATAACTAGGGCCATGACCACCAGGAAAGACTCCCTGCCCCATGTTGTAACCATACTTCGCTTAACCACGCCTCTAAACCACCGGCTCCACCTCAGGACTCCTCTGTGGACTGTGTCTCCGTTCCACTAACTTTGAGCGTTGCTCATTGATTTGTCAGTTGGTTGGTTTGACCATTTGGGTTCAGTGCAGCGCTGCGGTCGTTGTGTCTGATGGTTGATTAGCGTGTTATGTTCCAGTAATGAATGTCTCTCTTGTGGTTGTGTCTCCTGTTTTGCTTCACAGGACCCTGATGACAAAGGACTGAGTAAGTCACACAAGGTTTTCCACTGTCACACAACCAACCATCGACAGCTCATCCCAGGCCCCCGCAAGTCATATAATATTGTCATCCAAGTTCTTAATAGGACTTTCACAGTCATCAACACCTCTCATAGACATCCAGCTTCTAACACTTTGACAGTCGGCTTAGTTTAATAACTAACACATACAGCTGTGTGCTTGTACTTCTATTCTGTTCAAAGCACAAAGAGTACCCGTCTGAACACACAGCATCCACATAACACTACGTAGCATCCACATAACACTACGTAGCATCCACATAACACTACGTAGCATCCACATAACACTACGTAGCATCCACATAACACTACGTAGCATCCACATAACACTACGTAACACTACGTAGCATCCACATAACACTACGTAGCATCCACGTAACACTACGTAGCATCCACATAACACTACGTAGCATCCACATAACACTACGTAGCATCCACATAACACTACGTAACACTACGTAGCATCCACATAACACTACGTAACACTACGTAGCATCCACATAACACTACGTAGCATCCACATAACACTACGTAGCATCCACATAACACTACGTAGCATCCACATAACACTACGTAGCATCCACATAACACTACGTAGCATCCACATAACACTACATAACACTACGTAACACTACGTAGCATCCACATAACACTACGTAGCATCCACATAACACTACATAACACTACGTAACACTACGTAGCATCCACATAACATTACGTAGCATCCACATAACACTACGTAACACTATGTAGCATCCACATAACACTACGTAACACTACGTAGCATCCACATAACACTACGTAACACTACGTAGCATCCACATAACACTACGTAGCATCCACATAACACTACGTAGCATCCACATAACACTACGTAGCATCCACATAACACTACGTAGCATCCACATAACACTACGTAACACTACATAGCATCCACATAACACTACGTAACACTACGTAGCATCCACATAACACTACGTAGCATCCACATAACACTACGTAGCATCCACATAACACTACGTAGCATCCACATAACACTACGTAGCATCCACATAACACTACGTAGCATCCACATAACACTACGTAGCATCCACATAACACTACGTAGCATCCACATAACACTACGTAGCATCCACATAACACTACGTAACATCCACATAACACTACGTAACACTCGTAGCATCCACATAACACTACGTGGCATCCACATAACACTACGTAACACTGTAGCATCCACATAACACTACGTGACACTTAGCATCCACATAACACTACGTAACACTACGTAGCATCCACATAACACACGTAGCATCCACATAACACTACGTGGCATCCACATAACATCCACATAACACTACGTAGCATCCACATAACACTACGTGGCATCCACATAACACTACGTAGCATCCACATAACACTACGTAGCATCCACATAACACTACGTAGCATCCACATAACACTACGTAGCATCCACATAACACTACGTAACATCCACATAACACTACGTAACACTACGTAGCATCCACATAACACTACGTAACATCCACATAACACTACGTAACACTACGTAGCATCCACATAACACTACGTAGCATCCACATAACACTACGTAGCATCCACATAACACTACGTAACATCCACATAACACTACGTAACACTACGTAGCATCCACATAACACTACGTAGCATCCACATAACACTACGTAACATCCACATAGCATCCACATAACACTACGTAGCATCCACATAACACTACGTAGCATCCACATAACACTACGTAGCATCCACATAACACTACGTAGCATCCACATAACACTACGTAGCATCCACATAACACTATGTAGCATCCACATAACACTACGTAGCATCCACATAACACTACGTAAAACTACATAGCATCCACATAACACTACATAGCATCCACATAACACTACGTAGCATCCACATAACACTACGTAGCATCCACATAACACTACGTAGCATCCACATAACACTACGTAGCATCCACATAACACTACGTAGCATCCACATAACACTACGTGCATCCACATAACACTACGTAGCATCCACATAACACTACGTAGCATCCACATAACACTACGTAGCATCCACATAACACTACGTAGCATCCACATAACACTACGTAGCATCCACATAACACTACGTAGCATCCACATAACACTACGTAGCACTACGTAGCATCCACATAACACTACGTAGCATCCACATAACACTACGTAACACTACGTAGCATCCACATAACACTACGTAGCATCCACATAACACTACGTAACACTACGTAGCATCCACATAACACTACGTAACACTATGTAGCATCCACATAACACTACATAGCATCCACATAACACTACGTAGCATCCACATAACACTACATAGCATCCACATAACACTACATAGCATCCACATAACACTACGTAACACTATGTAGCATCCACATAACACTACATAGCATCCACATAACACTACGTAGCATCCACATAACACTACATAGCATCCACATAACACTACGTAACACTACACAGCATCCACATAACACTACGTAGCATCCACATAACACTACATAGCATCCACATAACACTAAGTAGCATCCACATAACACTACGTAGCATCCACATAACACTACGTAGCATCCACATAACACTACGTAGCATCCACATAACACTACGTAGCATCCACATAACACTACATAACACTACGTAGCATCCACATAACACTACGTAGCATCCACATAACACTACATAGCATCCACATAACACTACGTAGCATCCACATAACACTACGTAACACTATGTAGCATCCACATAACACTACGTAGCATCCACATAACACTACATAGCATCCACATAACACTACATAGCATCCACATAACAATATGTAACACTACGTAGCATCCACATAACACTACATAGCCCAACACACACATTTCTAAAAGATGGTCTTCCCGTCAGCCTCTGTACACAGTGTTCAAACAGCAGAACATCGGGGTCATTAGGTAGACAGCACAACTGTACGAATATCATCAGCACACCGAATCACGCAGTGTGGTGATGTCACTTCATCCGTGGTAATTCATTGGTGGGTATTGTACGGCAGATCATGCAGGCTGATTTTTCCACTGTTACAGGCTCCTCCTTGGAGAGTATGACTACTATTACTATTTACTTCCCCTTAATCAGCGGAGATGGAGATGGGATCATTTACAAACAACTACAGTACAACAGATGGTTCTCAACATACAGTAGGACAGATGGTTCTCAACATACAGAAGGACAGATGGTTCTCAACATACAGTAGAACAGATGGTTCTCAACATACAGTACAACAGATGGTTCTCAACATACAGTAGAACGTGGTTCTCAACATACAGTAGAACAGATGGTTCTCAGCATACAGTAGAACAGATAGGCAAGGTACCCCCAGGGGTTCTAGTACCCACTGTGGATAGGCCAAGTAACTCCAGGGGTTCTAGTACCCACTGTGAATAGGCCAAGTAACTCCAGGGGTCCTAGTACCCACTGTGGATAGGCCAAGTACCTCCAGGCATCCTAGTACTCCTGATTGTGAACCACTGCAGTAGAGGAAACAGTCATTAGATTAATCTAGGGGGCTTAATAGACATAAAAGAAAGTCTGCTTGTGTAGTCCAGCAGACTAACTCTGGTGGTATGTTACAGAGTTGTCATATCACTGTCAGAATCACCTTGGTGTTGGGGTCCTTTTCCGTTCAATGTATTTCTGTTCCAACCACTTGGCTGTCTTAAGAACCTTCGGGATTCAACCATCATTTAAATAAAAACATATTTTTACCTCTCCTTTTATTTATTCCTGGTGAGATATCTATTTTACAAGAGAGACTTGATCCAAAATGGCCGCAGGGTCACCGGGTTGGAAAGAAAAGCATGACAACACACATTAGCATTGTATAAAGCTCCATGATCTTGACATGGTCATTCACCTTGATGTGATAGGACCTTTCCCGTGATCTAATGGAAGGATGCAAGAGGAAGGTCTCCCAGATATACCGCAATACTGCCCTTCATAGAATACTGCCCTTCATAGAATACTGCCCTTCACAGAATACTGCCCTTCACATAATACCGCCCTTCACAGAATACTGCCCTTCACAGAATACTGCCCTTCACATAATACTGCCCTTCACATAATACTGCCCTTCACAGAATACTGCCCTTCACAGAATACTGCCCTTCACAGAATACTGCCCTTCACAGAATACTGCACTTCACATAATACTGCCCTTCACAGAATACTGCCCTTCACATAATACTGCCCTTCACAGAATACTGCCCTTCACAGAATACTGCCCTTCACATAATACTGCCCTTCACAGAATACTGTCCTTCGTAGGATACTGCACTTCACATAATACTGCCCTTCACAGAATACTGCCCTTCACATAATACTGCCCTTCACATAATACTGCCCTTCACAGAATACTGCACTTCACATACTGCCCTTCACATAATACTGCCCTTCACATAATACTGCCCTTCACATAATACTGCCCTTCACGTAATACTGCCCTTCACGGAATACTGCCCTTCACAGAATACTGCCCTTCACATAATACTGCCCTTCACATAATACTGCCCTTCACATAATACTGCCCTTCACAGAATACTGCACTTCACATACTGCCCTTCACATAATACTGCCCTTCACATAATACTGCCCTTCACATAATACTGCCCTTCACGTAATACTGCCCTTCACGGAATACTGCCCTTCACAGAATACTGCCCTTCACATAATACTGCCCTTCACAGAATACTGTCCTTCACAGAATACTGCACTTCACATAATACTGCCCTTCACGTAATACTGCCCTTCACGTAATACTGCCCTTCACATAATACTGCCCTTCACAGAATACTGCCCTTCACAGAATACTGCCCTTCACAGAATACTGCCCTTCACAGAATACTGCCCTTCACAGAATACTGCCCTTCACATAATACTGCCCTTCACATAATACTGCCCTTCACAGAATACTGCCCTTCACAGAATACTGCCCTTCACAAATACAATACAATGTTCCCACCTCCATCTCCTTACGGTTCCTAGCACTGCCCTCTCCTGGTGTTCCTGGGTTTCTCTGTCTTCATGTTGTCACCTTGTGTTAAATTACCTCCATCTCCTTACGGTTCCTAGCACTGCCCTCTCCTGGTGTTCCTGGGTATCTCTGTGTCTTCATGTTGTCACCTTGTGTTAAGTTACCTCCATAGACATCATCGGTGGGAGGGGTGTATCTGTAAATGTGTTTCTGTGGTGCTGACATTCCCTTTGTTATACTTTCAGAGCATGTTACCTCTAACGCCAGTGATAGTGAAAGTAGTTACCGTAAGTCCTGGTGTGCCTCTCCATCCCTCTCTCCTTCCCGCTCTCCATCTCTCCCTCTGTCGACCGTTGGCTCTATTCTGTAATGAGTTGTTCTTCTGCTTCTCTGTTGTCATGTTGCTGGTGCTCTATCTACTGTGTGTGTTTGGTCTGAGCAGCATTCTGGGGGTCACACGTTAGAGTCCCCAAGCCGCTTCCTTCATGGATGCATGTTGAAATAGCAGTCATTTTAGGAGGTTTACTGGACTGATATTAAACTGATGTGGATCTTTAGCAGTGTGTTTGTGTGAGAGAACATAGAAAGAGTCTATAGTGTGCTCTGCTCTCCACAGCTGTTAAATCTGCTGCTGTTAAATCTACAGCTGTTAAATCTGCTGCTGTTAAATCTACAGCTGTTAAATCTGCTGCTGTTAAATCTACAGCTGTTAAATCTGCCGCTGTTAAATTATTGTTATGAAAAGCAAATTTGCTTATACATATTCACCAGCTTCGTGGACTGCACTCACATTAGCTACTTTTTCAATGTTTTTCTGAACAGCTGGGGCGAGCAAGTTTTGATTACCACACTTGCTACACTAATTTGATAGATTACAACAGGCAAATACTGGTAGACAAAACACACACACTCATAGCATGCCGACAGCTAGTCTAGCTCCTAACTAATCACAGTGACCACTGCACCGATACTGTTAGTCTAAATATGGTCGCCTGTTCTGTCCGTCCAATCAGGTGGCCAGGAGGAGTACGTCCTGTCCTACGAGCCAGTCACACAGCAGGAAGGTAAGACACAGCTTACATCCTCATCTCTGTCACACATCACCTGTCACACACACACACATCACCTGACACACACACACATCACCTGACACACACACCACCTGACACACACACACACACATCTCAATTAGAGTTCGTTGGTTATCTCATTCAGAGTTCGTTGGTTATCTCATTCAGAGTTCGTTGGTTATCTCATTCAGAGTTCGTTGGTTATCTCATTCAGAGTTCGTTGGTTATCTCATTCAGAGTTAGTTGGTTATCTCATTCAGAGTTAGTTGGTTATCTCATTCAGAGTTAGTTGGTTATCTCATTCAGAGTTAGTTGGTTATCTCATTCAGAGTTAGTTGGTTATCTCATTCAGAGTTAGTTGGTTATCTCATTCAGAGTTAGTTGGTTATCTCATTCAGAGTTAGTTGGTTATCTCATTCAGAGTTAGTTGGTTATCTCATTCAGAGTTCGTTGGTTATCTCATTCGGAGTTCATTGGTTATCTCATTCAGAGTTCGTTGGTTATCTCATTCAGAGTTCGTTGGTTATCTCATTCAGAGTTCGTTGGTTATCTCATTCAGAGTTCGTTGGTTATCTCACAGTCAATTGATATTAATATGCTTCTGTAAGTGCAGTGTTGTTACAGTCGATCCCTCGTGTGTCTGTCCAGTGAACTACACACGACCTGTCATCATCCTGGGGCCAATGAAAGACCGCATCAACGATGACCTCATCTCAGAGTTCCCCGACAAATTTGGGTCCTGTGTCCCACGTGAGTACCAATGTTTTTGTTACATACACAATTTGATGTTTTTATGTTGACCGTTCTCGTCTTGTACCTAAATGTGTGATGACCAGTTCATCAGGGCTGTCGGTAATGAAATATATCAACACTGATGTAAATACATCTTCATTGTCTTTGTCCGGGCATTCAGACACGACCAGACCGAAGCGGGATTACGAGGTGGATGCCAGAGACTACCATTTTGTGGTGTCCAGGGAGCAGATGGAGAAAGATATCCAGGACCACAAGTTCATTGAGGCGGGCCAGTACAACAACCACCTGTATGGAACCAGCGTCCAGTCTGTACGGGAGGTCGCTGAGAAGGTGAACGGAGGAGAGAAGGAAGAGAGGAGGAAAAGAGGAGGAGAGGATGAAAATAGGAGGAAGAGCGGGGGAAATAGGAGGAGGAGAGGAGGAAGAGAGGGGGAAATAGGAGGAGGAGAGGGGGAAATAGGAGGAGGAGAGGAGGAAGAGAGGGGGGGAAATAGGAGGAGGAGAGGAGGAAGAGAGGGGGAAATAGGAGGAGGAGAGGAGGAAGAGAGGGGGAAATAGGAGGAGGAGAGGAGGAAGAGAGGGGGAAATAGGAGGAGGAGAGGAGGAAGAGAGGGGGAAATAGGAGGAGGCGAGGAGGAAGAGAGGGGGAAATAGGAGGAGGAGAGGGGGAAATAGGAGGAAGAGAGGGGGAGAGGGGGAAGAGACGAGGAGGAAGAGAGGAGGAAGTGTCAGCATATGGCTGTTGTGATGACATGTCTTCACTCTCTCTTTCTTTATGTCCAGGGGAAGCATTGCATCCTGGATGTTTCAGGCAACGCCATCAAGCGATTGCAATCGACCATGCTCTACCCCATCGCTATTTTCATCAAGCCCAAGTCTGTGGAGAATATCCTGTAAGTTATTCTGATTCAACAATTCATTTTCATATTAAGAGGTCAAAGTCTTCTGCCCTAGGGCATGGTGGGTATTAAGAGGTCAAAGTATTCTGCCCTAGGGCATGGTGGGTATTAGGAGGTCAAAGTCTTCTGCCCTAGGGCATGGTGGGTATTAGGAGGTCAAAGACTTCTGCCCTAGGGCATGGTGGGTATTAGGAGGTCAAAGTCTTCTGCCCTAGGGGATGGTGGGTATTAGGAGGTCAAAGTCTTCTGCCCTAGGGCATGGTGGGTATTAGGAGGTCAAAGTCTTCTGCCCTAGGGGATGGTGGGTATTAGGAGGTCAAAGTCTTCTGCCCTAGGGCATGGTGGGTATTAAGAGGTCAAAGTCTTCTGCCCTAGGGCATGGTGGGTATTAAGAGGTCGAAGTCTTCTGCCCTAGGGGATGGTGGGTATTAGGAGGTCAAAGTCTTCTGCCCTAGGGCATGGTGGGTATTAAGAGGTCAAAGTCTTCTGCCCTAGGGGATGGTGGGTATTAAGAGGTCAAAGTCTTCTGCCCTAGGGCATGGTGGGTATTAAGGGGTCAAAGTCTTCTGCCCTAGGGCATGGTGGGTATTAAGAGGTCAAAGTCTTCTGCCCTAGGGGATGGTGGGTATTAAGAGGTCAAAGTCTTCTACCCTAGGGCATGGTGGGTATTAAGGGGTCAAAGTCTTCTGCCCTAGGGCATGGTGGGTATTAAGAGGTCAAAGTCTTCTGCCCTAGGGCATGGTGGGTATTAAGGGGTCAAAGTCTTCTGCCCTAGGGCATGGTGGGTATTAAGGGGTCAAAGTCTTCTGCCCTAGGGCATGGTGGGTATTAAGAGGTCAAAGTCTTCTGCCCTAGGGCATGGTGGGTATTAAGGGGTCAAAGTCTTCTGCCCTAGGGCATGGTGGGTATTAAGGGGTCAAAGTCTTCTGCCCTAGGGCATGGTGGAAAGTATTCAGACCCCTTGACTTTTTCCACATTTTATTACGTTGCAGCCTTATTATAAAATGCATTTGTTTTTTTCCTCATCAATTTACACACAATACCCCATAATGACAAAGCAAAAACAGGTTTTTAGACATTTTTGCTAATTTCTAAAAAAAAAAAATAAACACTGAAATATGACATTTGTGTAAGTATTCAGACCCTTTACTCAGTACTTTGTTGAAGCACCTTTGGCAGTGATTACAGCCTAGAGTCTTCTTGGGTATGACGCCACAAGCTTGGCACACCTGAATTTGGGGAGTTTCTCCCATTCGTTTGTGCAGATCCTCTCAAGCTCTGTCAGGTTGGATGGGGAGGGTTGCTGCACAGCTATTTTCAGGTCTCTTAGAGATGTTAGATGGGGTTCAAGTCTGGTCTCTGGCTGGGCCACAATAACATTCAGAGACTTGTCCCGAAGCCATTCGTGCGTAATCTTGGCTGTGTGCTGAGGGTTGTTGTCCTGTTGGAAAGTGAACCTTGGCCCCAGTCTGAGGTTCTGAGCACTCTGGAGCAGGTTTTCATCAAGGATCTCTCTGTACTTTGCTCCGTTCATCTTATCTTTGCCTCAATCCTGACTAGTCTCCAAGTCCTTGCCGCTAATCCCCACAGCATGAGGCTGCCACCAACATGCTTCACCGTAGGGATGGTGCCAGGTTTCTTCCAGACATGACGTTTGGCATTCAGGCCAAAGAGTTCAATCTTGGTTTTATCAGACCAGAGAATCTTGTTTCTTATGGTCTGCGAGTCTTTAGGTGCCTTTTGGCAAACTCCAAGTGGGCTGTCATGTGCCTTTTACTGAGGAGTGGCTTCCGTCTCGCCACTCTACCATAAAGGCCTGATTGGTGAAGTGCTGCAGAGATGGTTGTCCTTCTGGAAGTTCTCCCATCTCCACAGAGGACCTCTGTAGCGCTGTCAGAGAGACCATCGGGTTCATGGTCACCTCCCTGACCAAGGGCCCTTCTCCCCCGGATTGCTCAGTTTAGTTGGGCGGCCAGCTCTAGGAAGAGTCCTGGTGGTTCCAAACTTTTTCCATTTAAGAATGATGGAGGCCACTGAGTTCTTCGTACAAATGTTTTGGTACCCTTCCCCAGATCTGTGCCTCGACACAATCCTGTCTCGGAGCTCTACGGACAATTTCTTTGACCTCATGTGTTGGATTTTGCTCTGACATGCACTGTCAACTGTAGGACCTTATATAGACAGGTGTGTGCCTTTCCAAATCATGTCCAATCAATTGAATTTACCACAGGTGGACTCCAATCAAGTTGTAGAAATATGTTGAGGATGATCAATGGAAACAGGATGCACCTGAGATCAATTTCGAGTCTCATAGCAAAGGGTCTGAACACTTATGTAAATACGGTATTTCTGCATTTCATATTTAATACATTTGCAATCATTCCTAAAACCCTGTTTCCACTTTGTCGTAATTGTGTGTAGATTGCTAAATATTTTTATTAATTTAATCCTTTTTAGAATAAAGTTATAACGTAACAAAATGTGGAAAAAGTCAAGGAGTCTGAATACTTTCCAAAGACACTGTTTATACTGTATATAGGGCAACATCTTAGTCATCCTCTCCCTGTCTCTCTCTCCTTCTCGCCCTCTCACTCTCCTCCATCTCTCGCTCTGTCCCTCTCATTCTCTTTCTCTCCTGCCTCTCCCTGTCTCTCTCTCCTTCTCGCCCTCTCACTCTCATCCATCTCGCTTTGTCCATCTCATTCTCTTTCTCTCCCTCTCTTTCTCTCCTGCCTCTCTCCCTGTCTCTCTCCTCTTTCTCCTTCTCATACTCTCCCTCTTTCTCTCTCCCTCTCTACTCTCTCACTCTTTCTTTCTCTCTCTTGCCTCTCCCTCGCTCTCTCCTCTATCTCCTTCTCGCTCTCTATCTCTCTGTGTCGCTCCCTCCTTCTCTCTAGGGAGATGAATAAGAGGCTAACAGAGGACCAGGGGAGGAAGACGTTCGACCGAGCCATGAAGCTGGAGCAGGAGTTCACTGAGCACTTCACTGGTGAGTCCAGCCCCCCCCCCCCCATCACTACAGTCTCAACCTCTTCAGCATCAAGTAGATGTCTCAGTTCCATGAATTAACTAATTGGCAAAATACAGGAAAGCCTGTCCCAGCTATACTATATAAGTATAGCTGGGAGTTCTAGCTATAGTTTTACATGTGCTGTGTGTAATGTGTGTCGTTGCAGCTATCGTCCAGGGGGACTCTCTGGAGGAGGTTTATAACACAGTGAAGAGGATCATCGAGGAGCAGTCAGGACCCTTCATCTGGGTGCCTGCCAAGGACAAGTTGTGAAGGAGGACAGAAGAGATGACCTTTTTTTTTTGCCGTCCTCGTTTTCTTCTTTGATTTTACGTCTAATTTTATGCCCTGAGCATAGGACCCCCCCTCTCCCTTTCACTTATACCCCCCCCCCTCGCGCGCCGCCCTGCTCCCCTCTGTCACACTGGCTGGTGTCATTACATTAGTGTCTGGGGATCTGATCACGCATAGACCCACACACACACACACACACACACACACACACACACAGAATTCTTTAATGCTTTCTCTATCACACACTCGCTCACGCTCTCGCTCGCTCTCTCTCTCTCTTCTCTCTCTCGCTCTCTCGTGTTTTCTTGGGCTGTCCTTGTATCTGGGTGTTTTTCCTGCTAAGGAGGTACGGGCTTTGGCAACCAGCGTCTTATGGGGAGATTTTTATGGTACAAGTCCTTAATGTTTAAGGAACATGATTTAGATGCATATATATACAAATAATAAATCATTTCTTGTACTTTTTTTTTCTTCATATTATTGAAAGGAAATGCATTCATGTATGGGGGTTCGTAAAGGAAATGCATTCATGTATGGGGTTCGTAAAGGAAATGCATTCATGTATGGGGTTCGTAAAGGAAATGCATTCATGTATGGGGTTCGTAAAGGAAATGCATTCATGTATGGGGTTCGTAAAGGAAATGACATGAGGCTAAACTTTGCACGTTATAGCTTTAAAAGAGCATGTTTCATAGTGTTCTGATCATTCCCTCGTCATGTTTTTTTGTCGTTCTTTAGTTGTCCTTTGTCTCTGCTCACGTGACAGCCATACATACTATTCAACCTGCACAGAGGGAACTAAGGTTACAGAGTGATGACTGGACTTCACTCTGACACACGAGGCTGTTTCTTATCATGGCCGCCTTCACTGACTTTAATGATCCCTGATGATTTGATTCTGTTCTTTGTCCATAAGCTTTCAGGTTAATTTCCTGAACAGGAATAGAGTAAATGAAAGGCTGTTTTTAAACTGACTCCAGGTGTATTAGTAGTAGTAAGAAGGAAGCAAAAACCCGAAAGAATTTATTGTACACTGAGATTTTAACGTATATTTAACCCTCAGTCTACTGCCTATTTTGTTATAATAAAAAGTCTATATTGAGCTTTACTTCAAAACTCATACAGCTATGGGGAATTATTTTCTTTGCCACGTTGAACGTATAAATATGAATATATATATATATATATAAATATATTTTCCTTTACTTTCACCAACACCTATCGGTTTCAGTTAGTTACTTATGCGTTCAGTAGAGCAGAGGAGACCTGTGGTCCGGAGTCAGATCCCTCTGTAAGGTCAGAGAATGGGGTTAAGGTTAGGAACAGGACACACGTACACCCCCTAACTCTGAACTCCGCTGACTGGCTGGGGTGTGAACTGTGTTGGTGAAGCAGTGGAAATGTAAAGTAACCAACATGGTGTTCTGGTTCTGGTTCTCCTCTCCCCCATCTCCATGTCCACTTCCCTGCGAGTTTCCTTTTTTTTCATGTGATGTGCATGGTTTTTAGAAGCAGTAGTCTTTATTAAATAACAAACGGGGGGGGGGGGGGGAGAGGAGTCTGTGTTCACCGAGGATTGTGACGTCATATCTTCAAGCTCCGCGAGAGGATCGTTCAGACAGACACACACTGGAGTAGACAGTCCTCAAGAGTGTGTGTGTGGACATGGCCGTTGTTCGTATCTGAAGGGGGAAAGATCTAACAACGCGCTTCCGAAGCGCGATGCCTTTAACTGTCCTCCGGAGGACTCCGTGCTGGAATCCTCCCTCCCTCTCCTGCTTCCACAGAGATGATTGTTTTCTATAAGACTTGTTCTTCTTCTGGTTCTTCTTGTTCTTCACCACCTCACCACTGCTTTCTATCTCACTTTTGGATTCGAGTTTGTAAATAATCCCTTTCCTGATTCATTCAATTTGTCATAAAGAGGAGAACTGCCAATAAACCCTTTCTCATACATCATAGTGCTGTGGGTCTCTTCCTTCTAGATGTCTCTCTCTCTCTGTGTTGGGGGAAGCTACTCTAAACATGTCATTTACTTCACACTGGAAGAAATTAAGCCACACTTAAAGAAAAATATAGTTAATTTAATTACTTACAAAAAGTAGTTCACTACATCCTCTCCCGAGCTACTTAGTGAAAAAATGATCCCATCTACATCTGTTGTAATAGATCCATCTGGAGTCCGATGTTAACCGAGTGTGTAACATATTAAACACACAAACTGTTTCAGGTGAAAATTGGGCAGTCCTGATGTTGAAAAATAAAGGAACTTCTCGCCTACTTCATCCATGTTTTATTGTTGTAAAGAAAGTAGTGTGTAAAGTAGTTAGCTGCATGGTACAAAAAAAAAAAAAAAAGTAATTAACTACTGAAAACACAACCTAGATTTGAATTTAGTTCAACCAAAACTACTGTAAAATGTAGTTAAATTACAAGTTGAACTACTTGTAGTCCACGACTCCAACAATGTGTGTGTGTTAATCGCTCTACCTCTTTACTCAAACTCTCAAGTTAATGGTGTCCTGTTTCTCATTTGATTTAACCAGAGTCGTCCACTCAGACATAAATACGTGTCACTGTAATCCACAGTTTAGCATAAACATAGAACTAAACAGTTACATGTGCTCTATAAAAAAACAAAAGAAAATAAGGCTATTTTTTTTCCCCCATGTCTATTTTGGTGCATTTAGCTCAAGCATATTATCCACTGTTTTAAGGTATTAAAGGACATCTGTTGTGAGTGTGGACATGTCTAATGTGTCTCTTCCAGTAGTTTAACTAAATGGATCACTCTGCTACTGGGATTGGCTACAACAGTGTGTTTGATCAATGAGAACTTGGCACACAGACACGCACTCAGCATATCAACAGGTTCAAGTCCCAACTCGAGGCTAAGCAAGATGTATTTCCTATTATAGACAGCTGTCGTGTTTTATGGAGCTATAAAGTACAGGTATCTGGAAGTGGATGGCAATAAGTGGGGTATATTGGAGTTGATGGTTTAGTACCACCACCGGACCGGAGACATGAGATTGTTTTATGATGTACGGTACGTTTACTGTTGTGCTGATTTATAGTTCGTTGTTCAGTCACTTGACGTTCTGACCAAGAGGAATACTGAGACATGTAAAAAAACAAATAGAACACCTGGACTTCCTCCATGGACCCTGAAGGGACCACAGACCCCAGTTTGGGAACCTCTTTACTGAATTATATATACACTACATGACCAAACGTTTGTGGTCACTTCCTCGTTGAACAACTCGTTCCAAAATCATGGACATTAATATGGAGTTGGTCCCCCCTCCCTTTGCTGCTATAACAGCCTCCACTCTTCTGGGAAGGCTTTCCACTAGATGTTGGAACATTGCTGCAGGGACTTGCTTCCATTCAGCCACAAGAGCATTAGTGAGGTTGGGCACTGATGTTGGGCGATTAGGTCTGGCTCGTAGTCGCCATTTCAATTCATCCCAAAGGTGTTTGATGGGGTTGAGGTCAGGGCTCTGTGCAGGCCAGTCAAGTGCTTCCACATCGATCTCGACAAACCATTTCTGTATGGACCTCGCTTTGTGCCCGCGTGCATTGTTATACTGAATCAGGAAAGGGCCTTCCCCAAACTGTTGCCACAAAGTTGGAAGCACAGAATTTTCTAGAATGTCATTGTATGCTGTAGCGTTAAGATTTCCCTTCACTGGAACTAAGTGGCCTAGCCTGGGCTTCACACCACTTCAGCCAACGCTTGGCATTGCGTATGTTGATCTTAGGCTCGGCCATGGAAATCCATTTGATGAAGCTCCCGACAAACAGTTCTTGTGCTGAGGTTGCTTCCAGAGACATTTTGGAACTCTGACAATTTTTTTCTGCTTCAGCACTCGGCAGTCCCATTCTGTGAGCTTGTGTGGCCTACCACTTCGCTGCTGAGACGTTGTTGCTCCTAGAAATTTCCACTACAACAATAACAACACTTAAAGTTGACTGGGCCAGCTCTAGCAGGGAAGAAATTTGATTGACTTGTTGGAAAGGTGGCATCCTATGACAGTGCCACGTTTAAAATCCCTGAGCTCTTCAGTAAGGCCATTCTACTGCCAATGTTTGTCTATGGAGATTGCATGGCTGTGTGCTTTATTTTATACACCTGTCAGCAACGGTTGTGGCTGAAATAGCCGAATCCACTAATTTGAAGTGGTGTCCACATACTTTTGGTGATTGTAGTGTATGTTCCCCAATTGCAAATTAATAGCTAAAACAAGTTTTTCAAAGCTACTACTAAATACCCAAGTAAGCCAGGTTACGATGGTTCGCCTTGATTCTGATGTACACTGAACAAAAATATAAACTCAAAGTAAAGTGTTGGCCCCTTGTTTAATGAGCTGAAATAAAAGATCCCACAAAAATTCCATATGCATAAAAAGCTTATTTCTTTTAAATTCTTTGTACAAATCTGTTGACATCCCTGTTAGTAAGCATTTATCCTTTACCAAGATGATCCATTCACCTGACAGGTGTGGCATATCAGGAAGCTGATTAAACAGCAGGATCGTTACACAGGTGCACCTTGTGCTGGGGACAATAAAATACCACTCTAAAATGTGTAGTTTTGTTATACAACACATTGTCACAGATGTTTCAAGTGTTTGAGGGAGAGTGCAATTGGCATGCTGACTGCAGGAATGTCCACCAGAGCTGTTGCCAGAGAATTGAATGTTAATTTCTCTATCATAAGCCACCTCCAAAGTCATTTTAGAGAATTTGGCAGTACGTCAAACCGGCTTCACAACCACAGACCACGTGTAAACCACGCCAGCCCAGGACCTCGACATCTGGCTTCTTCACCTGTGGGATCTTAGACCAGCCACTCGGACAGCTGATGAAACTGAGGAGTATTTCTGTCTGTAGTAAAACTGAAAATGTCCCAGTTCTTCCATGACCTGCATACACACCAGACATGTCACCTAATTGAGCATGTTTGGGATGCTCTGGATCGACTCGTACGACAGCGTGTTCCAGTTCCGCCAATATCCAGCAACTTCACACAGCCATTGAAGAGGAGTGGGGACAACATTCCACAAGCCACAATCAACAGCCTGATCAACTCTATGCGAAGGAGATGTGTCTCGCTGCATGAGGCAAATGGTGGTCACACCAGATACTGACTGGTTTTCTGATACACACCCCTACCTTTTTAGGTATCTGTGAGCAAAAGATGCATATTTGTATTCCAAGTCATGTGAAATCCAAAGATTAGGGTCTAAATAAATCATTTAAATTGTCTGATTTCCTTATATGACCATTACATTACTCAGTCAAATCTTGTTGCAGGTTGATTTTATATTTCTGTTCAGTGAACCAGCATCTTACCTTGCCTAAGGTTTTGGTTGTTGTTTTTTTCCTCATATCCCATTCAGAAATTACTTTTGTAAAAACATTTTATTTGTTGATTGTATTGAAAAGCTGGTAAGGAAACAAGAGAAAAAAATGACATAAGAAATATGACAGCAGTATGGGAAATGAGTTATGAAGGTGCACTTGTATTACTAGCCTAGTCTTCACATTAAACTTAGAACAAGATTCCAGAAATTGTATTTGTCATTGACAGGGTCAGGCAGAAAAGCTACTACAGTTACACCCCCCCCCCCCCCCCCAGATGTACGATGGAAAAGCACCGGGCAGGGCCAGCAGAGGTGGGGTCTTTCCCCGTCAATGGCCTCTGTGTGCTCGGTCTGGCCAAGCGCCAGTAGGGACGTGTCTTTCCAGGTATGAGCTAACTGTCTGGAAGTCACCAAGTTTCAGAGAAAACGTTAGACGAAGAATAGCTAGAAAGTCTACTGATTTCCATAAAATTATGTTGTAAAATACTCATAACTTGTTTGACGATATGCGTAAAGCTGGAGTTCAACTTGGAGCTTGTACTTTGGAGCCCCAATCAGATATCGGAAAGGTATAAATAAACAGCTCGTACAGGATCAGGGCATTCTCACGTCTGGCTCTGACTCCGTCACTATGTGGGTTCTCGTCGCCTCTCTGATATTAGGCCTTCAGACTGGTGAGTTGTTTTTTTTACTCAATATAATAGTAAATTATGGAGGTGTGGAGGTAAAATAACGACATATTTTAATCTGACCTAGATTCAGACTTGCCTAGTTAAATAAAGGTTACTTTTTTTTAAATAAAAAAAAAGCATAGTTATGTGTGTGTTATAAAACGATAATAGCTCAAAGACTACATTTGAATAAAAGGTTGGATTAATATGAATCCGTTGCATTTTATTGATGGTAATTTAAATGCACAGAGACACTCTGACATGATCCTGAGACCCATTATCGTGCCATTCATCCGCCGGCATCACCTCATGTTTCAGCATGATAATACACGGCCCCATGTCACAAGGATCTGTACACAATTCCTGGAAGCTGAAAATGTCCCAGTTCTTCCATGACCTGCATACTCACCAGACAGACTACCGTATAAAATGCTAGATATTATCAGCACATTGAGGTTTCTGGATGGAATTTTAATTTGAAACAGACGAATTTGCGCAGTCGACGTTTGGTTGTGTACTCTATGAACGTTGGTTATTGAGTAGCCATCGGACAACAAGAAAAACATGATTATTTGTGTTTGAATGTGTTCCCTATCCAGTGTCTGGCCAGAGCACGATAAGATGGTGCGCAATCTCCGCTCAAGAGATGACCAAATGTAACGGCATGGCGCAGGCCTTCAGCAGTGCGGCCATCCGTCCGATTATCCAATGCGTCAGCGACGTGTCTGTGGAAGGATGCGCTCAGAAGATCGGGGTAAGTGGGGCTCTTTCAGATTAATAGGGCACATTTCCGTTTATATTGACTTTTTTATATGACTTCCTATGAAACTGGATCAAATCTAAAAAATATATATACACTGCTCCAAAAAATAAAGGGAACACTAAAATAACATCCTAGATCTGAATGAATGAAATATTCTTATTAAAATACTTTATTCTTTACATAGTTTAATGTGCTCACAACAAAATCACACAAAAATGATCAATGGAAATCTAATGTATCAACCCATGGAGGTCTGGATTTGGAGTCACACTCAAAATTAAAGTGGAAAACCACACTCCAGGCTGACCCAACTTTGATGTAATGTCCTTAAAACAAGTCAAAATGAGGCTCAGTAGTGTGTGTGGCCTCCATGTGCCTGTATGACCTCCCTACAACACCTGGGCATGCTCCTGATGAGGTGGCGGATGGTCTCCTGAGGGATTTCCTCCCAGACCTGGACTAAAGCATCCGCCAACTCCTGGACAGTCTGTGGTGCAACGTGGCGTTGGTGGATGGAGCGAGACATGATGTCCCAGATGTGCTCAATTGGATTCAGGTCTGGGGAACGGGCGGGCCAGTCCATAGCATCAATGCCTTCCTCTTGCAGGAACTGCTGACACACTCCAGCCACATGAGGTCTAGCATTGTCTTGCATTAGGAGGAACCCAGGGCCAACCGCACCAGCATATGGTCTCACAAAGGGTCTGAGGATCTCATCTCGGTACCTAATGGCAGTCAGGCTACCTCTGGCGAGCACATGGAGGCCCCCCAAAGAAATGCCACCCCACACCATGACTGACCCACCGCCAAACCGGTCATGCTGGAGGATGTTGCAGGCAGCAGAATGTTCTCCACGGCGTCTCCAGACTGTCACGTCTGTCACGTGCTCAGTGTGAACCTGCTTTCATCTGTGAAGAGCACAGGGCGAATTTGGCGAATTTGCCAATCTTGGTGTTCTCTGGCAAATGCCAAATGCCCCGCACGGTGTTGGGCTGTAAGCACAACCCCCACCTGTGGACGTCGGGCCCTCATACCACACTCATGGAGTCTGTTTCTGACCGTTTGAGCAGACACATGCCCATTTGTGGCCTGCTGGAGGTCATTTTGCAGGGCTCTGGCAGTGCACGTCCTGCTTCTCCTTGCACAAAGGCGGAGGTAGCGGTCCTGCTGCTGGGTTGTTGCCCTCCTACGTCCTCCTCCACGTCTCCTGATGTACTGGCCTGACTCCTGGTAGCGCCTCCATGCTCTGGACACTACGCTGACAGACACAGCAAACCTTCTTTCCACAGCTCGCATTGATGTGCCATGCTGGATGAGCTGCACTACCTGAGCCACTTGTGTGGGTTGTAGACTCCGTCTCATGCTACCACTAGAGTGAAAGCACCGCCAGCATTCAAAAGTGACCAAAACACCAGCCAGGAAGCATAGGAACTGAGAAGTGGTCTGTGGTCACCACCTGCAGAACCACTCCTTTATTGGGGGTGTCTTGCTAATTGCCTATAATTTCCACCTGTTGTCTATTCCATTTGCACAACAGCATGTGAAATGTATTGTCAATCAGTGTTGCTTCCTAAGTGGACAGTTTGATTTCACAGAAGTGTGATTGACTTGGAGTTACATTGTGTTGTTTAAGTGTTCCCTTTATTTTTTTGAGCAGTGTATATATTCAGTTGTTTGTGACAGTTGATGTTTATATTTTTATATTTTCTTAATAATTGCTGTGATATTGTTTGTTTATTTAAGTCTTGGATAGGATAATGATATCACCTTTTGGAGCATGTGTTGACCTAGTTGTCTAGGAGTATCTTCCGATGTCCTGAGTCCGACTGATTAGGAAGCAACACTATTTCATTTCATACAGTTGCGTTAACCATTGAAACATGCTATTTAAACCCCTCTTCATTTGTTTCTTCTAGAAAAACCAAGTAGATGCCTTTTCAATGAGCGCTAAGGATATCTACAAATTGGGGGAAGAAACTGACTTCAAAATAGCTGCAGGAGAGACTTCTGCTGATGGTAAAGAGTTCATGTCTGTGTTATATTTCTGATGTTGCAGCACACCATCACAGTATGTCACACTCACCAATTTTGCATAAAGTAATTTGTGTCTATTTCACGATCATTTATGAGCGTTGGATATGAGCGTTGGTTATGTTTACTCTCTTTTTATGACATGCTTTTGCAAATTTTACCCGTAACGCAGAAAGAGGACCATATCATATAAATGTAGTACATACGGTATGTTAATGATTTACTGGAGATTCAAGGATCTTTAAAAAAAAAAAAACTAGGCAAATTCTTATTTACAATGACGGTCTACACTGGGCCAAACCCGTACAATGCTGGGCCAATTGTGTGCAGACCTATAGAACTCCCAATCACGGTCGGTTGTGATTACAGCCTGGATTCGAACCAGGGTGTCTGTAGTGACGACTCTAACACTGAGATGCACTGTCTTATGACAGCGGACGAGGTCATATCCCTCAATTGTGTCTGTTTTGACTCTGTTCCTCAAAGAGAAAGAGGGAAGCACATGATTAACTGGACCAATAACAGATTACTACCCCCTGACCCCTGACCTCCACAGGAGAGGGCACCACCTACTATGCGGTTGCCGTGGTGAAGAAGATGAAGCCGGACATCAACATCAACACACTGAAGGGCAGAAAGACATGTCACACAGGGAAGGGGCGTACTGCCGGCTGGAACATGCCCCTGGGATACCTCATCGACCAGAGCAAGATGTCTGTCATGGGCTGTAACATCCCACAAGGTCGGGAATTGTGACACACACGCTAGTGTATGCACGCACG